>NC_136641.1:25146412-25306631 GCF_949748355.1 Melanostigma gelatinosum | reverse complement strand
ACACACACACACACACACACACACACACACACACACACACACACACACACACACACACACACACACACACACACACACACACACACACACACACACACACACATTCACAGAAAACAGTGAGCCATCCTGAGGAGTCTAAACTGACTGTGATCTACGCCAGAAAAAACCACGAGTAGCTGTAAAAGAAAATAATAAAATGACAGCTTTTTTTTTTTAAGGTATGTTGAGTTTCTAACCACTTGGAGTGCTATGAGCACAAACTCCCAAAGCGTCAAATACTGACACCAACGTCCCGGAGGCTGTTTAGCTGTTTAACTCCAGTGTAAAGTCACCCAACATCATTGTTAGACGTGCAGAGTGTGAGACAGTCCACACACTACGGTTGGGGTCAAACAAACACAGGACTCTTATCTCGGGTGGCCGCTGTTCGTGTCCGTCTGAGAGTAAAAGTAAAAGTAATTGATGTAGGATTGCATTAGATGGTTAGATGTTCCTATTGTCTCTTTATTGATGGACATAGACAGAAACACCACACAGCTGCGTTATGTTTTATTGTATAAAGACCATTACAGTCTCAACAGACTGCAGTGGAGTTGTCACTTTAGTGCTTTTATTCTATTATTGACATAATTATTATCATATTTTACGAAATGTCTTTGTTTATTTCATTTCTTAGTTATTTTTTTATGGTATTTTGTTTCATCTGTTGTTGTTTCATCAGGGTTTAAATCTGACCTTAGTTTTATTTGCTTTTTTGAGTTTTCGGTTGTTTATTGCATTTTGCTGCTTTTTTCTGTCAAACTCTCTGTTTTTAAAGATATGAATAAAGTTATTGGAATTATTAGAATTATTGTGCTTTTTATCTGTTTGCCACCAAATTCTAATTATGATCTCTCACTGTAGCACAGACTGTAGACGGTGGCTTTATTTGATCACAATAAACTCAATATTTTCTTCCCTCCACATTCACTTTATAACAAAAGTCACGACTTTTCACTTTACATGTCGACTGAAGACCTCTTCATTCATTCATTAGCTGGAGGGTTATGGGGACATCGCCCTCTCATGTGTTTGCTCCACACATCACAGATACGTCGACCTGCATTGGACCGTGTCTGTATCTTTTCATTTTTCTCTATGTGTCTACACATATATATATATATATATATATATATATATATATATATATATATATTATATATATATATATATATATATATATATTTAAACCCCTCTCCACTGGAAAGACAAAACACATTAACACCAAGCCAGTCTGTCCTTTTGTCTCTCCTCCCATCCCGGCTCCACTTCTGCCCTACAACTGTCCTAAATGACTTAATCTGCAGGGCGACGGTGCTGCAGCGAGGGCTGCTGAGTGAGGACGCGCTCTGTGCTGTAGGGGATTGCTGTAATTACTGGGATCTGTGCACCGTATTTATCTTTTCAAGGGGTACGAGTGATCCTGCCATAAAAAGCCCAACATTTGGCAGTTAACTAATGCACACCATTAGATTGATTGTGCTGGATTTGTGGTGTGTGTGCGTGTGTGTGTGTGTGTGTGCGTGTGCGTGTCCCATATTTCCCTACTGCTGTCATGCTCTGTGATGTGCGTTAAAGAATGCTTGGTGTTCTCTGTAATCCTGATTAAATGGGGGTTAATGTGTGTCTGTTGTACTTTTTCACAGGCTCTCCAGCCGTGACCTTCTGCGACTAAAGGGGTTTTGCATAAATGAACTGGTTACGAGGCTCGATTAGACCGGTGGGGGGGGGGGGGGTACTGTATACGAGGTTCAGGTGGCATCAGCGGGTCCGTCTGGATATTTGCTGTCTCGATGTCTCACTGCGTTGGAAACCAGAGCGACAGAACGACTGACATTTTGCTGCAAAATCAATAGAAATCACTGTCTGATATGCTCTTTTCTTCAACATAAACCTCAGCAGCTTTCTAAATCTGACACAGGAGTACAATAAAAGGGAGAAAACGATGAAAGAAAATGAAATTATCACTCTTCTTGATGTGGCAGAGAAACAAACAGATTGACCACGCTCTTCTTTCCAACAAATCCTCCCCCGTGCAGGCACATGTTCCTCACGTCCATCTTGGCCGTTTGTTTTTTTCAGATATTTGGTGTCAGTGTGTGCGTGTGTGTGTGTGTGAGCACGATGTTTGTGTGTGTTCAGGGTTGTGAAGACGGAGGCTGCACCAGGCTGTCCAGCCTACACACAACCCGTCCCGTCGTTAAACCACCTTACTGTTCCATCCAGCGCGCACTGCCTGAGCGTGTGTCCTCATTGCATGCGTGTTTTGGTCGAAAATGAAAGACACACACACACACACGGGGGAGAGGAGAGCGGAAAAATAACAACGCGGGGGTATCGCGCGAGGATGCATAAACACGGGCTGTCAAAGAGAATCCAGACTTTTGCTCTCTTTGCATTAATAAAACTAACTTTTTGCCATCTTTGTCACTTCAAAACTCTCTCTGCACACACACACACGCACGCACACACACACACACACACATCACACACACTCTCTCTTTAATCTCTCTAGTCCGTCCCCTTTCTCCCACTTTTTCCTTATTAATTTTTATGTTTCTGACCTCGGACACGGACACGAGTACACAGATATATTACAGTAATTATCTAATTTACTGTGGCATTAAATGTCACAGAAACCCAGAGTTATGGCATTAATACAATAAAGAGGGTTTGGGCCGCAGGGATGATTACTTAATACTCGACCAGTCTGCAACAAACTGTCTCCTATGGATATCTATGTTTTCTGTAGACATCAGTGTCTTTGACTGTTCATTTGACACTGCAAGCACAGTGAAAGAAGTCTATTAATATCAGGTGAAAATCCAGTTTAGGATACGGGAAGTTTCAAAAGTCTTTTTTCAATTTCATGCATGAAAAACAGGTTTTATATTTAGTTCTGAGCACAATCAAAATGATGGACAGAAAACATACATCGCAGGTCCTTATTTCTGCATTCAGGCGACGAAGTTCTCCACCAGAATTCAGATCTACAACATATTATATTTAGATTCTCCTCATTTTCCCGGATCCTGGCCGGCGATAGTGTTATTTACTGTGGCTCTGACTGAGGCACATTTGGGAGCAGTTCAAATTCAAGCTGTGCAATCTCCTCATTCTTTTTTTTTTTTTGTCAGTTTTTTCTTTATTTCTTCCCCCCCCCCCTCTTCCATCGCCCTCTATTCAATTTTTTATACACTCCCCACTCATTTGTACGCACCTCTGTCCCAGTAGATGGGAGATGTGAAATATTTAAACACACTTTGTTGTTTGGGACAATGCACTCCAGCAGATGGGCCATCGCCGCACAGACCCCAATGTATGCAAATCTCCATACAAAGCAGCCCAGGCTGTTTTCAATATAACACAAGTGCCTCCGGCCCTGTTTTAATCCCTCTTTACCCGCAGCCAATGCACTGTTTCATCCAGTCAAACGCCTTAAGCGCTATGTCAACTTGGACATCTGGCCACATAACTGAACCCAACAACAACAACACAAAAGAAAAGGTGTGCATGTGTGTTTGGAAGGGGAGCGTGTTTGTGGAGGGATGCTGTCAGACTGAAAATATCTGGAGATTGAAAATATCAGTGGCGTCATTAGTGCGGAGAACATCAAAGGACCAGGCAGCGGCTTCTGAGGTGGACTCCTCGCCCTCCACACCAGGGGAAGCAGGTGCCAGAGTGGCTTTCTTCATTGTCTCTTCACTTGTTTGCTGTTTTCTCACTTGTTTTTCTCACCCCCCCCCCCCCCCCCCCCCCCTCGAGGAATAAGCAACACACAAGCACACGTGCACACGTGCATGCGTGCACAGATGCACTCACACACACACACACACACACACACACACACACACACACACACACACACACACACACACACACACACACACACACACACTCACGCTGCCTGCAGACTTTCTGGTCAGAACACTGATTTCTGTCGTTGTGACATCTGAAGGGTGCTACAGCGCAGCCAGACACCTGGATACACATGGCATCTTTCACTACTGTGTGTCAGAGTCCACGTGTGTGCGTGTGTGTGTGTGTGTGTGTGTGTGTGTGTGTGCGTGAGGGTTTGTGTGCAGGCTAGGTGTGCGTTAGGTGTTGGGGGAAGGTGCCATGGAAGGCGGCATCTCCTGAGGGGGAAGTCATCAGCTTTTCCCTGGATGGACCTCAGGTTCAGGCGCTCATGGCGATGTTTGCATCTCCTCATTGACCTACATGATGCGGAGAGTGCACGCGTGTGCGACACATACCGCCACGCAAAAACCTACATGTGTGCACTGCGAGATGCGTGCGTTCACACGGGATCCCACGGGGATCACGCAACTCCTCGTCAACGTTTGTGAGGATCGGACGGTTCATTGGGTTCAATTTACCTGAAAACTAAAACGTGCACAAGACGACAGTTTATGATGTGTTGGACTTAATAATGCTACTAAAATGAAAAAGAAATACACTATCTATCACATCAAGAGGTATTCCTAAAAATATTTTCTAACAACTGCACTCAATCATGACAAAAAAGTTATTTTTGTTAACATGTTTGTAAAATGTAAAATTTGTGTAAATGTTGACGCCGCTCAGTATCTTCATATAATATCTAAAACAGGAAACAGGTTTTTATGAATATACTTTCAACCTTAAACGGCTTTGATCATCATTTCATTGCCTTTTCCTAAATAAGAGACGCCGACTTCTAATTTATCTTAACTGATGTCTTTGGAAGACATTTAATACCTGAAGTTTCTTATTTACAGCTGAAGATGAGAAGCTGCAGGCAGAAATATTGGGACTTTGGGCTATTTTGCTTCCCTTTCTTTCAGACTAGTGGAAAAAAAATCCAAAATACACATTCGGGTGTTTATTTCACGACTTTGTAATACAAAAAAAACAATCGAGCAAATGTAAGTCATCAACTGACGCAGCTTCGTGGCGTTATCTACTCGTTCAAACGGTTCAACTGTGGCGTCGGCCCGTAACCAAACCATCAGGATCAGAATATCTGGTGCTGACATGATGAGGAATGTTGATGGGAAACAATGGTCTCATTCCACTCGGATATTCAACATCTTCTTTGTCAAACTGTACAAATGTGTTCAGGTTACGAGTAGCCGCCGTATATATCGGAGCTCTGTGAGCATATTCCTCTTGCACTGTGTTTGTAGCTGGCATGAGAGAGACTGCCTGCAGCTTGTGTGATGGTCTGTGGATATGTGTGGATGTAGGGGGGGGGGGGCTTGTGTGTGCGTGTGTACTTAAACCTCAGGCCATGAAAGTGTGTGTGTGTGTGCCTCATTATGTGTGTTGTGGTTGCGTGTGTGTGTGTGTGTGTGTGTGCAGGGGAAGAATAGAGTGTAGGTGAGTGCAGAAGACAAACCTGTCAGTTTCACAGCTGGTTTCTCTGGCTGCAGGGCTCAGGCCGGAGCAGGGTGACACTCGGCATCACAGCACCACAGCACAGGGCCCGGGGTAAAACACCATCATATACTGTAGGCAGGCACATGCACACACACACATACACACACCTTGGCTGGCTGCCCTCACCCCTGCAAAACCAAGAGACCAGTGAAACACACCACCTGGGCAAGTCATCATATCTTGTCAAAGATTGTATTTTTTTTCTTCTTCTCTTTTGGCTCGATGGAGGTGTGAAGAACATCACAGACCAGATTGCCTGGCAATGGACTGACCATCATGTTGTAAGGAAGGGGTGGGGGTGGTGGTGGTGGTGGGGGGGAGGTTGAGAGGAACACAGAGCGAGAAGTATAATGTAACATGGAGAAAGGCTTTCTTTTTAATAGAGAAAGGACAGGGTTGGCTTGTCTTCCCCGCATCTCTGAGCCACTGTCGCTTGATCGGTGGACTATCACGGCCACTCCTGGCACATTATTGATGATAGAAGTTGATGTGGACTATTAGCTGGATGGTCCCTTCCCGCGTGAAGAGGCGACCGGGGTTCCCATCCCTTTTTGGACTCTCTTTCATAGCGCGTTCCCCGAGCGAGGTGGACTCTCTGTGGGGGGGAAAGCGCCTCGGGGCAGAACCAAAGCGTCTCCCCGCATCCTCCACCATCCCCACGCATTTCCATCTCTACTAAGATGGAAGTGATGGCAATCTCTTCAGGCTATTGGGAGGATGTTGGCCCCTGTTTTTTTTCTTTTTCACAGCTCTCATCATAACCAAAAATCAACGAGCAAATATGAATCCGCAATGTGCAACGCTAACGCGATGATTGTTGATTCTGCGGAGTGCTCGTGAGCAGGTACACGCTCAGAAAAATAAACAGACACCTTGTGAATTCTGTTGACATCTTTTTTTGGGGAGGCAGATCCTAAGTGGCGTCAATTTAAAAAATAAAGTAAACATGTTGACAGGAGCAACGAAACTGTGTTTTGACTGCTGCTGTCAAGGGAGGTTCCCCCTGTCTAAAGTTTGCACAGCAAATGATTCAGCCTCAGTGATTCTGCCCTGGATGTGTGTGTGTGTGTGTGTGTGTGTGTGTGTGTGTGTGTGTGTGTGTGTGTGTGTGTATGTGTGCACTCGGCGATCAACTTCTGCTAAATACTAATTACTGAATACTTAGTACGGATGCCCTTTCTATTGGGTCCCTTTAGTATAAACATTCATTATGGCTCTTTTTCTCCTTTGTAGCCCGTCATTATTCCATCGCCCCCCCCCCCCTCCCCTGGAGCAGTGAGACAGAGCCGGGGCCGGACCAGGCCGGGGGAGAAAACACTGTAGAACCAGAGCGCCAGGACCTGGGAATGCACACAAGTGATATTTGTGCGCAGAGATCAAAAAGCGTTTACCTTTAGATGTTTCCCCCGATATGAATATTCAACATCCTTATTGAAATCTAATTTGGGTCTCCTTGTCTCAGGGGTCTTTTCATCAGTGCCTGTTGCCCGAGGCCACCGCTGATTGACAGCCAAACTTTAGTAAAGAGCAAGCAGGAAAAAAAAGGGGGGGGGGTGGTGGTGTGTTTGGAGATGTGAGCGGCGTGAAGCCGGGAGAGAGCTGGAACAGATGAGTGGAGGGGTGATGAAGGGGGGGGGGGGGGGTATTTAACCTCCTCAAACAGAATGCTGCAGATTATTAGGATCTGTGAGTGAAAATACAAAGCGGAGCTATTCAACAACATTACATCATTTCTCCTGTAGACCGTGAATCTCCCGCTAACCTCGGTTAGCACACAGCTAATGTCGAGTTTGCAAAGGACGAGCGTTTAGTATTTCTCTTCGGCAGAAACTGGAGAAGATCCACGTAGATTCGTCAGAAACTCTTTTGAGAACACAACAGTTTTAGTCTCCAGTCTGATGGATTTTGAGTTTTTCTCTGTTTTTATATCACAGCAAACTTTGGACTGTTGCTCGAACACAACAAGCAATTTGAAAACATCACATTGGATTCTGGGAAACTCTGGTGGACATTTCTTTTTTCGCTGTTCACATGAATTAAGAAAGACGACCCCAGATTATTCAAATAAATGAAAGTAATTACAGCCCAGGATCTACAGGCTATAAACTGTACATGTTTCTGAAAAATATCAACTTCTTTCTATTATTTCCTGAGATAGAATTCTCAGCTGATATATCTGCTTTACATCAAGAAAACATTTTGGTCCTAATTAATAATGATGGCTTGAAAAACATAGCAAAGAATATTCTGTATGTATTTAATCCAATTTTGCTTCTACGTGCATTTTATACACTTTACAAAAAAATGATTTGTCTTGTGTGATAGAAAACTGCCTGACAGCACATTGACTGTTTGCTTATTTCTGACATTTTATAGACCAAACGATTAATCGAGCCGATCGAGCAACAATGGAAATAATTGTGAATTCCACCCCCACGAAAAATATTTAGGTATAATGGAGTAATTGCTAGACCGGTATGTTCATCACAGTCAATGGCAATATAGAAGCATTTTCACATTTCACAAAAATAGTTCAAATTGTCATAGAAAGAAGATTTTCTATATTGACACAGTCGTGAAAGTATTTAATTTCTTCTCTTCTCGTCTTAAACTGAGCATCTGACGCTCCCCGCCAAAGGCAAGGCACCATATTGTTTTCTAAAATTATATTTCCAAACATTTGTTCAGTCATTTGTCTGACTCGGGACCTCTGACCTCCATAACCATTCATTTGGCAAAATACAAAAACTAAATAAAGAAATAAAAACTCCGTACTCTCGCTCTGTCTGCAGGGGAGAGATGCTCTGCAACGATTGGACTACATTTAAGTCTTTGTTTTCCCGGCTTATATAATCACAAATATTCGAGGCTAAAAAACAGCCTGAGCGTCCTCTTCTCCTGGAGCGCCTCTGAAAGAAGAAAAACAAACAGTGTGAGGAAGGATTCAAACCTAACCTGTGGAGCCTATAGAAGCAGACATTACGATGTTAGTTCCACAAAAAAAACTGTCTGTGTTGGATGTTACCTCTGTAAAGAGTCATATTTCTAATAGTGGGGGCTCTGAATTAATATCTCATGTACATGAGGACACAAGAAGGAAAAAGAGGAAGGAACTAAGTTACGTCTTAGTTTCAGACTTGTCCTTTGTCATAGCAAGTCTGTGATGTCCTCACAAAGAATGCACGCATTCTATTAAAATGTCCTCCTAATCCAGTGAAACCAACGCACACACACACACACACACACACACACACACAAACCAACACTGTCCTCATCTGGCCAGCGGGTTGAGCATGATTTAATGTTATTATTGCGCAGGTGTGGGTCTGGTCCCCCAGGGTTCCATTAAAATGATGCCCCTCTCAATAGTGGCTCCATTTGCTCTTTAGATTTAACACAGGCCATATGTCTAGCAGGAGGCAAACAGCTGATGGGGTTTAATTGACAGAAATCAACATATTTGGTTGTGTGTGTGTGTGTGTGTGTGTGTGTGTGTGTGTGTGCGTGCTCGGGCTCAGGGGATCTGTTTGAAGGGTCAACTGTGTATCAGAACAGAGTTTGGATAGAAAGGAAAAAGAAAGAGGGCAACAGAGAGAGACGTTGATAGCTATAGGAAACAAGAGGAATTCATAATGGAGACAGAGAAAACTGCCCCAGATTCAAACAACAGTTTAGCATTGCAGGACATACCACCCCCCCCCCCCCCCCCCGGAACATCAACGTGTGAATAAATTTCCTTCATTTCGGAGCTGGCGTTCTTGTCCATTCCAGGAACAACCGCTGCGTACAGAGTGTTAACTTCATGTTTCATCTCGCTTCACAGAGACGCTGTACCCGGCTGCAGTCGAATCGCATCAAATTGCCTCTGTCACAGAGCCCCCCCCCCCCCCAACAAAAAAAACAAATGTAACCACTGCAGGGGCCCTCAAACCCAATCAAACCCATGCGCACCACACTGAAATGATATGTTTTGAAACCATTTAGTGCTCGTTTAACAGAAACATGTCTTGGATGTATTTTTGAAAGAGTGGAATGGTTAAAAGTAGTTCTTATTCATAAGGGACGATCCAACACGAGGCTAACAGGCGCAACGCAATTAGCACATAAAACCTGTCAATGGCCCTCAATATCACAGCCCTCTAAGGAGTAACAGACTTATAAAGCCTCCTGATCTGCCACTACAAAGTCATTAATCCTTCCCACACAATGACCAGTCTTAAACAAGGCCTCTATATCATTCGATAGCCCTATATGGCAGTTTAGCGTCGCACTAATTAGCATTCAGATCAGGGACCCGGAGAGGCAGCCCCCTCCGCCACAGAGGACAGGACATAGGACGAGATGGCGACACGGTGAAATGTCATTAACTCGATGTTAATTACTAATTAATGGGGCTATTTCATTTACATGTATCTCTGGCTTCTCTGATGGGGCCTGCCTTTACTGGGTTACTCTTACAAGCCGACAAGTTGGGGGAGGGTTTTTTATTGTCTCCCCTTCTTCCTCCACGCTCACCCTCGCCGTGTTTCATCTCTGCTAATTAAATAGCGGGCCACTCATCACGATTATGTCTGCTTTTACAACGGCATTTTCTGTCAGCGAGAGCACTCCAATAAGCGACCGGCCACCTCTTTAGCACCGGGGCTGTTTTTTGTGTATTAACTATACATCAAAAGCCAAATTCCCTGCCAACTCACTCGGACTCCGCTGACTTCTAGCTGACTTGTTACTTTCCCTCACTTGTGACCCCCCCCCCCCCACCTCCCCTCCTCCCTTTCCGTCGCCACGCGGCAGCCACAAGCCACCCGTCTCCATGGCAACCCGAGCCGCTCGGTCCCATGAGATGGAGTGGGTTGGGTTGACTAGCGTCTGGCCATTCACACGTGGGCAGTGCCAAGCTAGCCAACATGGCACACAGCATCCTGCCATATGGTGCCGCCACATACGTCCCGGCTAGCCCGGACTCGGGATCTGGGCCTGTAAGCGAGACGCCGGTCTGCAGAGGACGGACCTGCGCTCTATAGACCCGGATCCAGCTGATCCACATGCAGGGCTGACGACTCGTGAACAGACGAAGAGTTCTCAGGTTCTCGGTGGAAAATATCTTGATCATTCTTGACCTGTAGGCAACACGTGTTTATGAAATAACGAATAGAAATCACCATGAAAACTTCCCCAGTTCACTACTTACACCAGGACAAGTATTTGTTGTGTTCCAATATGTAAATGAGGCATGATCTTATTAAATATGAGCTCATTTGCATACATTAGAACAGAAATGTGAACATTGCATAAAAAAAGGTTAAAATGTTTAATTTTGTTGACATATTAGTCAAATGTTTTTCGGGAATGTTTGATAACTCTGCATCGCTCCATAAATCAGAAGATTCTGTCAACAGCCACAAAAAGAAAATCTATTTTCACCATGATTCTTGTAATAAAATACTGTATAAATGAGGGAATTAATATATTACCAAACCCTCTTTAACAACCTTCAGAATATAGATATGAATGTCTGAGATGTTTTGTAAAATGACATTCTGAAAACACTACAGGTGAATTGGTTGAAAAAAAAAAGAAAATGAACTAATAGATATCACCATGAAACTTCACCAGTTGATTGATTACTGACATTAAGACTATCTTTTTATTAAAAGTTTTTTTAAATGTTATGTTTAAATATGCAAATGAGGCATTATCTAATGGTCACTTTTGGTGAATTTAGGAGAAATCTACAGAAGCAAATAGACAAAGTAGTATAATAAACACCTGAATGTGTGTTTTGGATGTTTTCTTTCCACTAGTCTGAAAGAATCTCAAAATTGACGAGTGCATGAAAAGCAATGCTCTGCTTGTATTATAAGAGATCATCCACAGATACTCCCGTCTACGGCAGAAGAAGGTGTTGAGAGGCTGGATGTGCTCTCATTGTTGACACTGTGCTGCCTCCTCATGGCACGACAGAGCAAATACATAGAGAGCGAGCAGCACACTGAAACAACGCCACAGTGTTGACAAAATAGACATTTTTTAATTCAAAGTTAATATATGCTTTTAAATACAACATGTATTAAAAGCATTAGAATACTGCATTTGTCCTGCAGGAATGTATTCTTTCTATCATACACATCTTACATGTTATCAAAACAGGATTTGACATAAAGGCTTTTAGGAACGCAAAGTGAGAAATGCTGGTGAACAGATCAGTTATTTCATAGAACATGTTGCAAGATATAGTAACAACACTACAAGCAATGAATGCAGTTGTAAATAATGCAATAATAAGGCTAAAAGGTTGAAGGCTGAGTATTTTGTACCGTGGTATTATGTAAATACATTTGGTATCTGGAAGGTTTGTGTACGAACACATCAAATAAACAGTCGGTACAGAATCAAAGTGACATTTGGCGTCTATCAGATTTTATATCAAAATTAATTATTCTAAATAGTCAGACACAAATGATCGAAGTACGTTTGATATACAGTAAATGTATCTTTACTCTGAGGGACAGAGACCAAAGGTTTTGAATAAATCCACGCCCACATTTTTGTAACCACTGACCAAGACAATGGGCACTTCAGAAAAATAAATCCATTCCAGCCAAAGGATGCACTTCAGAGTGTTTGCAGAAAACACTCAAGAAAACACGTGTGTCTTTGTATGTGAATAACAAGTCCCACAGAAGCAACACAACTCCTACAGAGAAGGCAACAATGTAGCGATAGTACAAGAATCAGTTACATGACAGTGTGAACACATCCTAAAGTTCTGCCATCGGGCACAACATAATAAATGCATAGATTTAAAAAGATACACGTGTGACGTGAGCATCTAGACTGCAAGTGAAATCTTTCTGTGCTGTGAATGCCAAAGTGAAACGCTACAAACAATCACTTCAACATCCAGCCGGAGCATGACGGCTAGCTCGTTGCTACATACTCTGCGTCAATGTTCCAAATGTTCTCCAGTTCCTCAACTGTACTGACCCTCAAGATTTATAAAATCCTCTCACCTGGCCGGCAACATTCATCGTGTCAGTGTGTAACAGAGAGAAACTATCTTTAAATCGGCCTCAGCGAGACAGAGACACTATTTGTGACATCGCCATGACGAGTGAACGGGCTCCATTCTGTGCTAACTATAGGGAGGTGAAGTCCCGCCCCCTTTTGCTTGACCACCACGCAACCTTATTTCATTAGAAATACGTACGATAGTCAACGGTGAGAGATAAATAATTATGTCACCCCGTTTGAATTATTCCGTGAATTACACATACAATGTTAGGTCAACTAAAATGAAAGTTTGCACGTCAAGAAAGTTACGTTTTGTCGTACAACTATTGAAGTATAAGTGAAAAATACCGAATTAAAAAGACGACACCCCCAAAAGTCGAGTAGTTGATGCCTCTCTCTGAAGTGCTGGTGTGTTTCGTACCAGGATGGATTCACACCATGTGTACTGCAAAGGCAGTGATATCAGAAAGAATTCCGTGATGTTTTGACATTCCAAAACACAGTGTACTGCAAAGGCAGTGATGTCAGAAAGAATTCTGTGATGTCAGAAAGAATTCCGTGATGTTTTGACATTCCAAAACACATAGTATAAAGTATTGTGTACAGACAGATCAAGTCACAGATTCAACAAGTCACAGATTCAACAAGTCACAGATCCAACTAAGTCACAGATCCAACGAATCTAACAATTCATTCAGATATGTCTCACTTTACAGAATACGCACAGCTCCCCAAACTCTCCATAACTGGCCGAGGGCTCCGCCAGGTGGAACGTCTTGACAAAAAGATGCTCGGCACCCCTGCAGGAAACAGCAGTCGTCCTATTAACTGCATCCACATGTCACATGAGGTATTGCAAAACGTCAGGAAGCACAACAAACAACACCGAACCCGCTGTGTCCCTGCTGGGGTGGGCATTGTCCCTGATAGGATGGAGAGGTCCCACTACATTGCTCTTCATGGAGAAAAACTACTCCATTTCAGCACACCTCAAACAAAGTACACGAAGCAGATGCTGGAATGCAACAATATGCAGCTAACTCATGTAGAGAACAGCAAGGTTGATCTCCTGCCGAGCTGCTTTCCATCTGTCTCTAAAAAGGGAGCACTTGCAGGAAAACGCTGTGTCCCTGCTGGGGTGGACATTGTCCCTGATGGGGTGGGCATTGTCCCTGATGGGGTGGAGGGCTCCAACTACCCTGCTCAACTTAATGGAGAACTACTCCATTTCAGCACACCTCAAACCAAGTTAATGAAGCAGAAGCTGGAAGGCAACAAGGTGCAGCTAACTCGTGTAGAGAACAGCAAGGTTGATCTGCCGAGCCGCTTTCCATCTGTTTCTAAAAAGGGAGCACTTGCAGGAAAACGCTGTGCCCCTGCTGGGGTGGGCAGTGCCCCTGCTGGGGTGGAGGGCTCCCACTACCGTGCTCAACTTAATGGAGAAACACTACTCCATTTCAGCACACCTCAAACCAAGTTAATGAAGCAGAAGCTGGAAGGCAAGAAGCTGCAGCGAAACAGATGATTGTAACATTGTTTGTTTAAGTAGTCTAAACGTGGTTTAGATGAGTAATATTGTTTGTTTAAGTAGTCTAAACGTGGTTTAGACGATTGTAACATTGTTTGTTTAAGTCGTCTAAACGTGGTTTAGATGAGTAATATTGTTTGTTTAAGTACTCTAAATGTGGTTTAGATGAGTAATATTGTTTGTTTAAGTACTCTAAACGTGGTTTAGATGAGTAATATTGTTTGTTTAAGTACTCTAAACGTGGTTTAGACGATTGTAACATTGTTTGTTTAAGTCGTCTAAACGTGGTTTAGATGAGTAATATTGTTTGTTTATTTTGAGTTAGTCCGACTCAATTTTATCAAATACAACCTAAATAAAAAAATACCATTCATGACCCCCAATTAAGACACGAGACAAAACCTAGTTCAAGTGTTTTTTATTGAAAATGCTTAAATACAGTCAATATGGTACAAATCTGACCAGCCATGATTCTAGAGCCTGCATTTCATTTTTTACAAAAACACTGATCAGAAAAGGATAGCAAAAAAATTCCAAAAGGATCTATACAGTGCATCTTTCATCGTTAAATATTAAAACAGTAGTCTTGTAACAGCTCCACAACTGGTGAAAAATAAATACCAAGCTATCCCAAATCCCTTGGTGCCACAAACAAAGACGCCATGAGGGTGGAGGCTATGCACTGCTCTCCAAACAGGGAATATCATTGCACTGCAGTGTAGTCATTCACCAGAAACTATCATTTCCAAAAAGCACAAAACTTCCTGCAATCGATATGTATAACCACTATTGCAAGTGCTAAATTCCCACTACTTTGGTTTGTCAAGAGCAATACAGCTGTTTTCTTTCCTACCAGTACAGATGGTAGTACAAAAGGACTCCTTTACACTGAAGAATAGCCGATGATGTGTTATCATGTGCAGAAACAGGCAACTTGGACCACTTTTGGGCTACAACAGTAAAATCACAAAACATCCACAAACTAAACAAGGATACTCATAGTCAATGGAAGTTACAGCGTATTGAACCGTGTTAGGGTCCATTTCAACTCGAGTAGAGAGTCATTCAATCAGACGAGGAAAATGGACGTGCAAGTTGACGTTGGAGAGTAATCACACTCGAGTTGGGATGTGGAGGTGAATTGGGCAAAACTTTCTGTGCGTAAACACTTAACCAAGCTTGCAGTGACATGTAAAAGTTCCGTAATTTACAGTCTCTGGCTTGCCTCTGTGCAGCTTAGTCAATTTTTTCAAAATGTCAGAACCAGGAAAACATCCATGAGGTCATGGATTGTCGTTGACTGGGCGGAAGATGAAAGTAGAAAACATCCAAAAGATCTGACAAGGTTCTTTGGCTTTGTCACTTGGTGTTCACCTCTTGTGCAAACATCTTGATTTTCAGCTCCTGTATCTTAGAATTCAGCTTGTGCCCATCCAAATTCATTATGACCTTCTGGAGAAGCTCAAAGATGTACTTGAAGTTGTCTGGAAAGCTTAGATTAAGGGCACAAATTAGCCCAAAGCATGATGAACGCCATGATGACACCATCTACGTTGTTCAGGACTTTAATGCAGTTGATCAAGTCCCACGTCCTCTGGCTCCCCATCTCTTTGGATCATGTAAATCCTTATGACAGCGAATGCGATGTCCCTCACTGCATCCTCAGCGGCGGAAGCCTGATAACAACACAAACACAGAAAACTTGTGTTAAGTTAATCCACAAACATATATGTATATACATATATATATATGTGGGTAACACTTTGACGCTACATGGGAAACATATTGCGATAAACTTACCAAATTGATAAAGAGTCTGGATCTTCATTGAGGTAGATGACAGGCTTCTCAGATGCCCTTCCCTTTTGGTGTTGATGTCATCACACTAAAAGTTCTGGATGAAAGCAGAATAAAAGCAGGATATTTACTATTCATCAAATGTTTTTAAAAAAGCAGATATGGACAAGAAAATATTACAATAACCACCCCAATACAGTGAAACTAATATTGTATACATATGTACTAACCAAATCATTGATGGTCAGGACATCCTTGACCTTTTCTCCTTCACACCTCCTTTGCTCTTTAAGCCCTGTATCAGGGAGTCTGAGAAGAGGTCCAGCTGTGACATGAACTTTGATTGAAATGGCTTGGTGGTCATCAGCAGGAACTCTGCATTGACCTGAATAACAAACAAAATACAGCTGTTTGTTACTTGTTTATTATAATTACTATCACATTATGTGGGATTATTAGATTCAAATTGCGATTGTGAAGCCATTAATCATCAAAATGGTAAACAGATAGAAACACACGTTTACTTACTTAACTTTGCTGGAACAGGGAAGGGGCCTCTGCTCCACAATCTCTGGTTGAATGTGCAGTTCAGCATGTGTGATTGAGAAGCTTACTCCATGTATTAAATGTACATGGGCAATGTATGGACATGTATAGCGATAACTGCCCCTACAATGCCCATGCAACAAGAAATACCTGCTAGCTAGTTCCAAACTGCATTCTTTACACTGCCACATGCAGAGTCCTAAAGAGAATAAAGATAATTACTACATATCAAACTGAACAAATAACAATGAGAGATCAGCTTGCATCGAGCATATAACCTATTACGTGCTATCATTAGGAGGTTGCCTCAAGAAGCTTGGTAATGCTGATCAAACTGCAAAAGATGAGATAAATATATTAGTGGAGGGAAAGGGTGGAATAATCCAAAGTTAACATAAAACAAAGTCAAGTCAAAAGTGCTTTGGAGCACTCACAGATATAATGTTACCATTTAGAATGGACGAGCAATTCACCTTTTACAGCAACACTAAAGCTACATACAACAGAAATCAAATCATGCAAGCGTGTTAAATAAGATTAAGACAGTCATTTTAATAAAATATCAAACTGTTTGCCTTGAAAACACATTTGCACTCCTGCCTGCGTTCACACAGTGTAAGGTCATAGAAATACAATGAGTAGAACGGACATCGATGTTTGTCTTGGTCGTTTTACTCGTTCAAAAGAAAATAGTGCTCAACACTGAGCATTGACCGTAGTATAACAGAAAAGTTAGCCCGCTACATCGATCAGTTCTTCACAATGACGACGGTACACGTACAAACTGCCGCTGCTCTGATCCCGTTACATCGGTTTGAATGGGAATGTCCGTTCTACGCTCGTTCTATTTCTATGGCTGCTGCGATAAAACACCGAGTGAGAGGAATTCAGCGGTTTTATGAGCTCATGATTTATTCATATTAAACATTTTTCAGTGAAGAAAACGTGGCTAAACCCACTACAACTGAACGCCCACTACTAGCGAGAGTGGCCTTCTGCGGCCTGATCTGCCTGCCGACATTATGGCGCTGGAGAGGGGGAGACCGTAGTCTGCTCGTTTAACTGCTCTCCTACTGTTTTTTAGTGCATACAGTTCATAAGGAAGCCTTCGGCACTGCGTCCAAGCCGTATTAATGACAGTACCCTGATCTCTGGTCTGCTCTATAATGCTAACCACGTTGGCTACATAGCTTGCTAGCTAGCCTGCCAGCTAGCCTGTGTTGCCTTCGATCTTATTAAAAACGGAACAGTCCTGTGGCTAAGTTATCACGTCTGTTCCACACGTCATTATTACAGAATGGAAGCCTTGATTGACAGCGAGGTACATTCTAAACTACTACAACAAAATATGTAAAGTTACTTACCAAAGAATGGACGGTCGGTTTGAATCTTGCTGCAGTTGGAAAGGGGGGAAAGACGACTGAGAGCACGTGATCTGGTACATGCGCAAGGGGTAGTCCCCCAACTAAACACATTTATTTTGAGTTGATACACACCATCTAACCTAAATAAATCTAATAAATGAAAGTATTCATGCATTTTATGTTAGACCCATTAAATATAAATGTGTTCATTTTTTAACTTGATATATTTAAATTAATCAAACACGATTTAAATGTGTCACCTTTAAGAAGGGCTTGAATCGTTTTTTTGAGTGCAACTCACTCGTTATTTCACTTCCAGGCTGATAAAAAAAGAAAAAAGAATCGTCAGATAAAAACACATCAGGTACCATAACGTTACATTTGTGGGTGGAACATCGCTAAGTTAGCTAGCTCACTAGCAAGCCAACGTAACAGCCATGTTGGTGTCGAACAGCGATGTGGTTCATTGGGCGGTTTAACTCAAAACGAGATGGTACTACAACAAACCTACGACACACTGCCACTTTCTTGACGTGCAAAATTATCTGTTAAATTGGCCAACATCACATGTGTAATTAATGGCACAAATTTAAATAGGATAAAAAAAAACTATTTGACTCTCTCCATTTCCCTCCCCCAAATTAAGGGGAAGGGGAGGGGCCTCACCTCTCCATCCCAAATATAGCTGTCCCCTCCTGCCTATACAACGAAGTTAAGTGCGATGACAACAAGTCGAAGATCTAGTTTTCACCAAAGTGATGATGTGGACCGTTTCCCTCAAAGTGGAGGTCAGAAAAGAAGCGAGGAAACTAGACCCGCTGAAAGGTCTATTGGGGTTATTCATACTGCATTACACTGTTAATAACTTATTACGATTTTATGTCATCTCACCTAATATATATATTTATTCATTTTAACGTAAAATATTCACTAAAAAAAAAATGTAACAAAATGACTTTAAATCAAATAAATATACCGGTACTCCAAAGTACTCCCAAATAATTAAGTGAGGTATTTCTATTACATGCAATCACATAGAAATAAAGAAAGAAAATGATTCATTACCTTTGGTCTTCAAACGCAAAACATATTCTTTAAAGCAACAAACGGGGAGAACGCACTCCATCAACGCCGCGTCGCCGTGACCCCTCTGACTGTACCGACAAGATGAGCGTGTCGCCATGGAGATGAGGAGGATACCAGGAAACGGTAAAGGTCATTAGAGCGCCTGCCAAGTAATTAGCGGCTGGGTAATGAGGTGTCACTCAGACAGTGATGGGTGAGAGTGGGGCGTACCAAGAAAAGACTTCAGGTGCGGGAGGCTGGACTCTTCCCTGCGTCACCCCCACCACCCCCGCAGGGTAAGAACACACACACACACACACACACACACACACACACACACACACACACACCCCGATAAGTCACAACTGTCAGAGCGCTCCACATCAGTCACTCTCGACGATTTCCATGACTACCCTCCTGCTCAGTAACACATTCTGTAACAAATGACAAGCGTAAAACAGCAACGGTTTAAAGGTGCTGAATGCGAGATCGGGAGCATTTTTCTGTTGCCTCTCGACGGCTCTCAACATGGCGACGGCTCACAGCTAATGGTGCCGACAGCAGCGGGAACAACGGCAAAACCGTGCTGGCAGAGCTAACTGTGTTTTTCCTGAAAGGGGGAACCGGAGTTTGCTTGAATGTGGAAATGTGTTCAAGGAGGCCGCGGAGAAGTTCAGGATTACTTTCCCATTCCAGCCTTGATCACAGCTGTTTTTTTTTCTTCTGGGATTTGAAGCTCTAGCTCCACAACAATTTGCCAGTAATAGTGAGCAAGCTCTGTGGTGTGCTTTTCAGTAACTCTTGCGTACTTCATCAACCAGACACAGAGCCGATCACAGTAGTTTTCGGACAATGCCCAAGCTGCTGGTTGCCAAAGAGTCGTATCTCCCTTGGAGGGGGGACAAGCACGCTGGTCCCTCTGGATCTAGATGTGGATGTTGTGGTGGCGGACCTTGCTCGGGTCGATGTCGAGCCGGCGGGCCTCGGCGAAGGCCAGGAAGGTGCAGAGGCCCAGCAGGTTGACTGTGGTGATGAGGGTAAACACAGACGTCCAGGAGCCGGTGGTCTCGATGAGATAACCCGACAAATACACCAGTAGGACCCCTGCACAGGAAGCACACCATCACCATTAATAGCAAATTACCACAAATATTTAAACAAAGCACACAAATCTTCCATGTGATTGTCCCGCAGAGAGAATGTCACGGCCCGTTCCACATCCCTCACAGGACCGTGAACTGTCCTCTGCTCCCTGTATTATTCATCTGACACTAACTCCATTACGCTCCCTTGATGAAATATGCATGTGCACATAGGAGGCAGCATGACTGACTGACAGGCGACACATCGGCTCAAAGTTTTAATTTTGTGTGAAGCGGATGAATCATTTCACTCGGTAGATTGGTGTAATTCAGCAACTGCTGGTGAAAGATTCATCACAGATATTTTGTTCCCAGTGTCTCTGCCAGAAACTCACCTAAGAACGCACCAAATGTATTCATGACACCTGTGAAAGAGATGCAGACGCACACATGCAAAATTCAAGATTTAATTAAAATTTCTCCTGTGCTTTGATCATCTTAAATAAAACAAAAATGGTGGTTTTTCAATTATTTTTTTTAAACTTACCAAATAAAGCTCCAGCACAGGAAGGAGCAAGATCCTGAACATTTACAGACACACCGCTGTAAAAGAAACACATGCCATGAGCCATATGAGGTGCTAAACTGACTAATCTCAGCCACAAAACATCGACTGTATCTATATTGCTTGTTGCATATATTGTATTTCAATGCTGGAATATGAGTGAAAACACATTTTCTTTCTTTAGGGAGTGAACTCATTAATAAAGTAGCGTTACTGTGGATCTGGAGGGAGAGCAAACAGATGTCAAAATAAAATCTACATTTGTTCTGACCGACAGTTGGAGACATATTAGATGTATTGGAGTCAACAGTAATGTAACTTTCATCAGAAAAGTCGCTAATCTCCGGCGTGGAGGCATCACAATGTGCTGGCTTCAGGGAGCGAGAGGTCGGAGCGGCGGGTCATTTCTCGGGGCCAGTACCTGTGGCTGAAGGTGGTGAAGCCCATGGTGGCGGACACAAATGCTACAGCCCAGGGGAAGGTGTTGTTACCACACAGAAGGAGGGTAAACACACTGGACACGCCCATGGAGAAAAACTAACAGAGGGAATGAACACAAGAAACAAAACATGTCAATCAAAGTCTCTCATAGAATAAAGAGATAACGGAATAATAAGCCATCGGTCACATATTGTACCTGCATCAACTTCCTCACTGAGGCTGTGTCGTAGCCTGTGGGGATAACGAGAGCAATTAGGACACTCAATTATTGAGCTGCTTTGTCAATAAGAACTAAGATCTTCTCTTCAGTTGATCTACCTTGACTGATGAGGTGGTCAGAGAGGTAGCCACTGAACAGGGACGAGGGAATGGCCACCAACCAGGGAATGACATTGAACACCCAACCCTGGAAGACAACCGTTTGTGAGGCGTGAATGAACTTTAACCAGAAACGGCAGGAAACGTTCAGTGGAATCCTCTTGTCGTGCAATTGTATACAGTACATATATGCTACGTATCCTCGTAGAATGGTTCCTACGATGCCCCACGAGAGCGCTCATTGTTTCATGTGTTTGAAAGAGTCACTATGTGCTCGTTACGTGGATACAGTCTTTTCAAAATAAACTTCAGTCTTCACAGGAAACAACCGCAGTTAGATTTAGGAAAAGATTGAGAAATACTTAATTCGTTTTTTCGGAAAAGATCTCTGTTTAAATTACAATAATTACGGAAGTCTTAGCATAGCCGTTAGCATGCAAACAGGCTAAGCTAAGATGGTTAACGGTAGGGCTGGGCGGTATGACCAAAAATGCATATCACGGTACTTTGTAAGACTCTGGCGGTTTCACTTAACGTTATAACTGTTAGCTGCTAGCTGTTGTGAGCATGTCGGCATGCAGGCGTTAGCGTTTAGCTCAAAGCACTGCCGTGCTCAGTCTTTCTTGATTTGATCCCTCGTGGTTGTTTTCCCCGAGTCATTCATTTTACCGCGGGGTCAAACAGGTAGCCTGCTTACCTTGGCATCGGGGAACGTGTCTTTAAAGAATGTGGGCAGCCATGACAGAAGAGTGAAGAAGGTGCTCGCTGTGCAAAGGTGAGTAACGATCACAGCGCTGAAGGAAGAGAGAGAAACGGACACAATGAGTGCATAGAATGTAAACATACTGTAGGTGTCCCAAAGGTTGGTCAGTGTTAACGAAGGCAATCGCCCATGTCTTTGAGCAACGTGTCATGATTTGACAGAAGCTTACAGGGGAGACACATGTAGGTCTAACTTTAAATTTTTTTTTAACTTTTTTTATTTTTTTTATGGCGGGTTCGTGGGCCACGTAAAATGACGTGGCGGGCCGGATTTGGCCCGGGGGCCTTGCGTTTGAGACCCATGCTTTAAAGGCTGTTTCTCAGACTCCCTCATTCCTCTCTATATTCTGAAGGTTAACACAGAGGGGTTTGTTCATATATCATTCATAACCTGATTCATACAACATTTTATTCAAAAACACATGGCCAAAATAGATTTCTTTATGGCGGTTGACAGTATTTTCTAAGTAAGTGATTTTTGGTTTTTACCCAATTCACCTGTAGTGTCTCCCCTAAAGGCAAGCAGCATGTGGTTGAAAGCATGAAGAATACAGAGCGCATGAATATGAAAGAGGCATCCAGAGGCTTTCTATTCTAAAAGCTGTAATTAGTCTACAGAAAGTTCTATCACAGAGAAATCCGGACTAAGTTATGATGCGTCAAGGCCGAGATAAGTTCTACACACATACACACAGAGGCTTGCACAAGCAACCCCCCCACAAACACTTCCTTCATCTTTATCTCACCAGACTGCAGGTTGCTTAAGGAGCCTTAACCAGTGCCTTTTGGACAGTTTGGACTGGGACCCCCCACTCCCCAGGGACTCCAGGGTGATGATCGGCCCTGCAAGACGCACATGAACACAAGCATGTGAGCGAGACAAAGAGGGACACCGACTCCTTCAACACAAATAAGCAGCGACAGGATTCATTTAAGGGCTCCCCTTGCCTTCTCCTTTGAGCAGATATTTCCACATGATGTAGGCCCACAGCACGGAGAGCAGGCCGGACACATAGAACACACTCTGCCAGCCGTACAGGTCCAGCATGAGGGAGCCGGCCCCTCCGATCACCAGAGTGCTGGGAGAGAAAAAGCACAAGACATGACAAGTCAAACAAACACACCCTGGTCCCGAGATGTCGGAACGTCGTGAAGTACTTGACGAGCTGAAATTTGGAAACGCAAACAAATATCAGGATGTTCAGGCAACCATCTGCATATACACAGCCTGTATATAAGAGGTGACATCACCCTTTGGAGGGTTTTGTTTTTTTGCAACCGAAAGTGACACAAGAGGGCGGAGCTAAGTACAAACGAGCGCTGGATAAGACATTTTTAAGCGACCAAAAATGTTACAATTAAAAATATCAAGTGAAGACAACCAGACAAGGCAGTGTAACCGACCTGTCAATCACTAAGATAGTCCCGCCCCTAAAGCATCCCCTGCTTTATGGTCTGTGTGACTCTAAATGGACCATAATGTACTAAATGAACATCATGCTGTATTGAAGAAGACTTGAAACTAGAGATTGAGACATAAACTCATGTTTACAATGTTTACTGAGGTAATACCTCTTTACCAACCCTTTATGACTCACCCCAGGTAGGAGCCGCTGCCCACGGTGCTCATGAGGAAGCCTCTCTCGCCCTCCACCACCCTTTGAGAGCACAGGCTCGCCAGGGAAGGGTAATGAACCCCTAAAACCAGGACACAAAAACAGAATTGTTTGACGTGTCGATAAAAATTCAAAAGAGGAATAAACGAGGCAATAAAAAGGCAACACACAAATGCGAGCCAGTGTGAATTACACAGCAAATACTTTTGACAGGCGCTGATAAACGTGCTTCTGTTTTGGAACGAGATCTCGCTGCCGAAGCCCAGGTAAAGACACGCCCTAACCACCACACCACCACATGACACAAAGGAGTGTTCTGCCCCAGACGAACAAAGGACAGGTGCCACAAACTAAACATGTTGGAATTCATACTAGTCACAGAGGTCTATAAACGGCATATGGTTCCTCAATAAATTAATTCATCATTATTTTCTTCTGTTGATAAAATGCAACAGGATTTCAGGCTTCACTGCATAAAACAAACGTACCTAAAAATGTACTTTTAGAGAAAAACAATCACTCAGACGACACTGACTTTAACATGCATCTCTTTTTTATGTTGTCTGCCTTTAACCTAACACAGGCAAACAAACTTAATAAGTAGAATAATTACGCCAGGTCCAGACCTCGGTCCACACCGTCCGTCCATCTCACCTTGGAACAAGCCCATGAGGAAGCGGGCCAGCGTCATGGAGAGGATCGGCTGGGAGCAGAAGTGGGCCAGGATCGGGGTGAAGGCGGTCATCGACCCCCAGGCTGCTGCAGCCAGCAGGAGGACCTTCTCACCTCCAACCCTGAGCACACGGAGTATAAAGGAACACAGTCTGTATCAGCTTCAACGTCCGCCTGGTCAGAGAGCGGAGCTAGAGGAGGGGAGAGGTGGCCCAACTGTGCGCAAACGCTGGAGAAAAGAACTCTGCAAAGTTAAACGGATACATTTTGAGGCACTTTGGTGTGACGGTTCTGTAGCAAATGCAACTCTTATCTGTTTATGATGTCAGTGAGAGCATTTTAAGAGCTAACAACATAACACAAAGGAAAACATCCAGCTTTATATACCTGGGTCATCTCTCCAGTCTGAGCAAACAAACAGACTAAACAGCGTCACTGCCATGCAAATAATACTCCATGAGCAGGACGCTAAAACAGGTGGCAATTGTTAAAGTCCATCGTCACAGTCAGCATTTATTCATCTCTGTACTGTAGACTCCGTTTTTACAGAGGCCAAAGTCATGTCACAACAGGCCTATTGTTCCCCACCGGTCGCTGACGTAGCCCCCGAACACCTGGGTGAAGCAGTAGCCCCAGAAGAAGCTGCCCAGCACCATGCCGGACTCCTTCTTGGTCCAGTTGAACTGCTCCGCCATGCTGAAGGCACAGATGGGCATCGCCACGCGGGCGCAGTAGAGGAGGCACGTCCCGAGCAGCAGCACCACCGTCCATACCCTCGCCTCTGGCCTGTGGGGGGGGGGGGCAGAACGTACTGAAGCAGACATTTGGGGGACAAACCTTTTGACAAAAGACCACATGATCACTTATCTAACAAGTACATTGAGTCAAAGTGGCTTCTATACTCTCAGAAATAAAGCTGCGACCTAAAGTCATGAAGGGTTATTCAGTTTGTCCTCATGGCAGAACCCAACATAAAGGCCTAGAACCCAACATAAAGGCCTAGAACCCAACATAAAGGCCTAGAACCGTATACCTAGAACCTAGAAGAAAGGTGAGAGCCTCTGCCCTTTAAGCCCGTTTGGAACCCCAACTTCTAAAAGTGTATCTCCAGTGTTAAGTGTTAAGTTTAAGAGTTATGGATTCATGCAGTATGGTGTCAAACCCATATATAATAAGTGAATGGTATTTTTATGATCGACCATTTGTTTGCCATTAAGAAGCAGCGCTTAGTCTACTTCCTTCTTCACCAGCCGCTCGATCGATACGTTGTGGCTCCACATCTTCATCTGAACTGACCCGTTAAATGTGATACGTGTCATGTTTTACCACCACGACATGAGGTACTTTAACCTTACACGGCAAGTAATCAATATTACCATGCGGCACATGAAGGGGTACGGGACAAAGAGTTGCTGAAAGTATCTTTATGAATGTCGGTTCATGAATCGCTCGTTTGTAACGTCGCCGTTAACCAGGAACAAGCAGCTGAACGTTTGGAAGCGCGTTACCTGGACCAGTTGTTGTGTTCGGTCCACTTCTTCTGACACCCAGGAGCTCCCACCTTGTCGGCCGGGTGGCTTTCCTTGTGGCACACCAAATCTGGACTATGTTTCTTGCCATATTTTTGAATAACTGCCATTCAACGCGAGTTAACGGCAGTCCTCCTCCTCCCTTTCAACCGCTTCGCTGATTTACTTTCGATCTCTTTCCGGGTTCGATCAAGTCAGTAAAAGTAAACGTTCGGACCTCACACGAGTGTTTGCGGAATGCTAACCATATCTTAACAAGAAACTCTGATCCATAACCAGCACGACTGGACTGTCAGGCGATGATCACGGAACTGAGCTTCTGGAGGAGGGAGTGTGTTTTTTATTCTCGAGGAGTAATCCACGTGTCAGTTTTCTCTCTCCAGCCTCTTCACTCCGCAGTTCTCCTGGTGATCGGTAGGGTGAATGATCTTCTAAACGGTCTCAACTGTCTAGTCTGCCGACTCAGTGTCATCCCCCAAAACAACCCGGAGGAAGACGCCTGGCTCCGGTCACCGGCTCCATATGACGGTGCAAATAGAAACATGTAACACAGTGTGGTCTACGGGAGCACCGTTTGAGCACCAGGATGTACCGCTGCGCGGTTCTCACATCCTTGATTAAGTTAAAGCAGCACCACAAGGATACATACTCCATTATAAGGAATGCATTTAATACACAGTTGCGTAAGAAGTACTCAGATATTTCAGTAAAAAAGTTGAAATATGTACTAAAGTCCTGCAGTTAAAATCCAAAAAGTAAAAGTACTCACTATGCAAAATTACCCATTTCTGGATAATTACTCATTTTAAGTAACATATTTAATAGTGGCAGAAAAAATACTCATATTTTTGCACAAAACAGAGTCAATATTGTCCTTAAAGGTGGAGCTTATATGAATGATACACACATTGCTGGGTAGCTTTACCTCGAATACTATGTCATAAGTTATTCGTTGATTTATACAAGTTAAGATTCTCTGTACTTTGAGCTTAGTTTAACCACTTAGGTCATTGACTCGTTTAATCTACTGCATCACATATTATAAATGGATACCTGTTTGTGAATCTTTGTCATCTGTAAAGTGTCAGAAAATTACAGTGGAGTTAATTGTACAATATTTCTCTCTCAAAGGAAGTGAAGTAGAAATATAAAATACCATCAAATGGACACTCAAGTAAATGTACTTCATAATTATGCAGTACTTGAGTATATGCACCAATTTTTATGAGAATTCCAGAATTAAAAACACTCAAAGCATTTCATTTTTGATGACTTGCGCTGTTTAAAATGTCACTTTTATTGCAAAACAATATCTGAGCCAAAAAAAAAGCACATCAAATTCAGCAAAAGAGCTACTTATTCCATACACGTTAATAATCTATCTGTAGAAGTGTCTCCATGTCTGTGGACAGAGATTTATTCATTCACATCTCATTAATATCTGATATCTTAGAACTGTATGAAACCGAGGCTGCCTCCAAGCGTTAACGTTCCAGGAATCCTTCCTTGTCCCACTTGTTAACTGCTACCGTGATGTATAGCTAGAAACATTCTCTCCTCTTGGTTCCAGTCTATGTTTGCATCTTTTTATAATGTCTCATGCAATAATGCGGCACGTTTCTTAAGCTGAACTCAAACTTTCAAAGTCACAGTAGTTCCAAAGAACTCAAAGATCTCAAGTGTCTTGTTTTGGCTAATGCCGTCACATAAGAGTACCAGCTGAAAACCACCAGCTGAAATGTGTGTGTGTGTTTGGATGTAAGGTAAAAGTTTGTGTGTTTGAGGAACACCGAGCCAACCATTTCTCCTGAACATCAAACTGGTCGCAAACAGAAAGTGACAGCCTAATTTAGGCTTTATTCACACCCTCCTACGCCGACAACTTTCCCTGCCAACAGACAGAAAAACTAGTGTAGCTGAAATATACTAATTTTACATAAACAAATATGTAAATTATAATAATGGTCTGCATGTTTAGTGTGAGAAGTCATTTTAAAATGCCATCAATCCAGTTTACACATTCTAAGTTATTAAAGTATCAAAAAAGCAACCCTTACAAAGAAGAAAAGGTTGGACTCTGTATGAGTCAGTTTGTCGGGGTATAAATAGATAAAGGAAATGTGTCCATTTGTTGTAATGATGTATGTTTTCACTGGGGGTCCTTATTTTGGGTCTTCGATGGTTCCCTTGCTGAGGTCTGTCATTTTGGGATACTTCACTTTCTTTTGGTCGAGTTCATTTTGAGCCCACAGCAGTAGCTTCAGGAGCTTGGCCAGCTTGGGTGTTGACTCTCTGTTTTCATAGTCTAGCACGCACTGATTCACTTCACTCCACACCTGAGGGACAAAGACACAGACGTGTGATCGCTTTGTATACCTTCAGTGGATCACATGCAGAGACCACCCCAAAACACACACACAAATCTAGTAATTCATAGATAAATCATGTGAAAATTGGGTCAGAAATATGCAGAATTTGTCTGAAACATTCTGCAGCACATTGAACTGTGTTCGGATGACACAGAAAACCTTTGTTGTGGGATAATCATGAATTACAGGTAGCAGTTTAAACTGATTCCAATAAGAACTCAAGTGCAAGACACGACAGTGATGAGCTTTACTGATAGGCTCCAAGCGTACCTTTTGTCTCTGCATCATATTGAGCAGATCTCCAAAAGGCGAATCCTCTGGGTTGTCGAAAGCCAGCAGCGCCAGTGTCCTCTCCATCTCGGTCAGACATTCCCGGCTCTCCTCCCCCTGCTCCGCTAACTGCAACTGGGCAAATTCGAGGGCAGCTTCGGTCTCCCTCAAACGTATCAGCTCGATCAGATGCTGCTGCTGCAAACGCAAAAGGGCGCAACAGGGGAGTGAAAATAACAGAAGTAGAAATGAGATCGATAGAAGTGCAAAAACCTGGACTTCTGCAAACTTGGGAGGCAGTGTGTTGTATGTTACCTGTAGGTGGAAGTAGAGGTAACGGTTAGTATCCAGCAGTTCTGGGTGCAGACTGTTGATCAGTGCAATGGCGTCCTGGATCTGTCCCTTCAGGATCATCTCTCTGATCTTAATCCGTTCATCTAGGGAGTCCAAGTCGACACTGGGCTCTATTCCAGACTCCATCCTGAACTTCTCCGCGGCCTCCTTGAAGCCCTCTGTTAAACAGAACACATTTCCACATTCAAGCAAACAAACAGAGAGCAAACTTTGACTAATAATGTTTAAAGAAATAGGTACTTCACCTGTGACCAGGTAGTTCATAATGAGCCTGTTCATATCAGCTCTCTGTATATGGACATTGTTGAGTTTTTCCATCCACTCTTCCCTCGTTATCTCGTCCTGCTTCTCCGCATAACTCATTGTGATAATATCCTTAAACGAGTAAATAAACAATGGTATCGTGTGAGCAGACAGAAAATATTTTTTAGCTACGTAACATGACGCAACAACGGTTTTGGGAATTAGCTACTCGGTTTGAGAGAAGTCACAACAGTTCGGGCCTTCGGTGAAAAACACAACATTGAAGCCTGACTTTCGTCAACACGAATCAAAACAAAGACAACGTCCCGCTTTCGGTGCACTTATATCGAATACACACATCGGGAAAGAGTGCTATTCTGGTTTGTTGTCTTCTATCTACGTGTATATACAGTTGTAAACAAGTATTATGATTGTAAAATTCACAATACCTGAAATTGTTGACGCTACTTCCCAGCAGCAGCTAGCTTGCTAGCGAAGGAGAGTCTGTTCTTCTTAGTCTTCTTCTTCTTCTTCTTCCTCTCGTACACTTCCGGTAAACTACCCGGGAAGTACGCTATGCCGCCCCCCACAGTGAGTCAAAGGTATTGTAGTCTTTGACAACTATGATTTTACATTGCTTATTATGGCCATAAAATGTGTTTTTAAATCCTTCACATGGATTGATATTATTCTTACTAGTCGGGCAAAAGTTTTGAACATTCAGTGAGTGTTTTGTTTTATATCGGATAGAAAACAATTGAGTTTAAAAACTAGAACTACAGCACAGCTAGCCGCTAGAACGAAAGCGACCTCTACTGGTGCAAACATGCAATAGACCAAACTGTAGATCGTCTGAGGTCGCAGAGGAACTCCACCGACACTAGAACCTCCTCAAAGGACAACAGAGAACATGTGTATTTCACATTTTAATTAAATTACACTTAGGTGGGCTGCTGAACAATACAAACCACCTATAACCATATACGTTTCCCCCCCATTTTTGTGATTAAAAAATAAATAACAAAACCCTAAATCTAAATGATTCAGTTTGGATGTATACCTTTTAAATTTGGGTTGTTTTTTTATGGCCTTGTCACAATAGATGCTCCAATTTAAGTTGAGTGCAAGTTCTCACACATTAAATGTCTGTTATCTGTGGGGGAGTGATGTTGCCCTTTTCCTTTTTTATTTAATGAAAATTGGATTTTCTATTGCAAAGAGACAGTATTAATACATGTCTCTGTCTAGCATTAAACTATTTTTTTAAATCACGATAATATATAATGAATGTGTCGGCCTGTATGTATTTCCGGTCTACTTAATGAACCTCAGATTAAATAAACACGACAAAGCCCCGCCTCCCTCCCATGGCTACCATGTTTACTGTTGCTGCTATGGAAACGACGGCGTTAACTTTAGTCCCAGAAGTCCGTTCACAGTTTAAATTGAATACAATTTAAATTATTAGCTGTCAACCAGTTACTCACAGCAAGGATACATTGCATGAACGAACAGGTAAACCGATAGCTAGCCTGTTTGTTATTCGCTGACATTTAAATTGAAACTTTATAAATGTGGGTACAACTGCTACATCGGCTTGTTCGGTGTCAAATGTAGCAAGATGTTCGTCTTTATTTGCGTGTGCCTCTGGTTGTTTTCAGTGGCGTGTTGCCAGAGATGGCCACCTCAGAGCACCTCACAGCGGAGAAGGGGTGCAAGTCCAAGTTTCCAGTCCTGCCCCCGATTGCAGTTACGCCGCCGTACCGGGGTGCGGTGGGACAGACCGCCGCAGCGATGGAGCAGTCGCTGGAGGAGATAGCGGAGAAGATAGCGGTTCAAAAGAAACGGCTGAGGCACAGAACGAGGAGCAGAGTGCAGCAAACGCAGCTCCGGATGATATTGTATGCTGTTGTTGTTTTTCTGTCAGCACCTCAATGATAGCCATGCCCATAAGAGAGAGCTCCCAGCATGTCATTTAGGCAGTTAATAATTCAGTATAGGCCGTTGAGTTTCCATGCAATGTGACAGTTTGTTGACTGAACTATTCCAGGGTGTCTAGAGCGATGGAGGCTTCCAGACAGAGCAGAGAGAGGGGAGCAGTGCGCAGCCAGTCACCAGAACCAGAGTTTCCACCTTCTGTATGTATGACAGCGTTCTACCTGTGCACACAATTCAAATATAAATGTATGTACAAATATTGCACAATATCATTTCAATACTTCCTTTTCAGATGCTCAGCGAGGAGCAGAAGCGTAGGGTAAGATGTGATTTTATTTTGACCTGTGAAGAGACTAAACCTGTATACTTAATCTCTATGCATGTCAGGTGTCTCCTATTTTATTTGTGGTCCCATTTACAGCTGAACTACACCTTCATGAAGCGGTGTGTAGAGAGCCGTCCATTCGCTCCAATCCAGCCACAGTGGTTGGACTCCATCATTGCCCGAGTGTCGCCCAAGCTGACAGAGGGCCCTGAGACAAATAAGCTGCTGCAGGAGCTCTGCAAGGAAGTCAGCGACAACTTCCACAATGTGATCGTCAAGCACACGGGTAACTGGCAGTTATTTGTGTGTATGTCTGCGGTCTCAGAGTACATGTAGACTTCAGGTGAACCATGTCTCATTTTTCCATATTCACTCCCTTCAGTGGACACAGTACTCAAGGATCCAGAAGGTCCTGTCTCAGACAAACAGACAGATGCCCAACCAAAGTGAGGGATTTATCCACAATAACCAAATAGTTGGTCTTTTTTTTTTAATGCCCTTTTGTAAGTTACATTTCCAATCTTTCCCAGAATTCTTAATTTCAACCAATCATCACATGAGAGCTTTATCAGAAGCCGCAAGATGATGAAAACCAATTTGCACATTCTTCATCCGGTCATGCAAACCGTCTTGGATATTGGCAGCAGGACGTTTTCTCCACTGGTCCTGGTTGATCTTTCAGGATTCAGGTAAGGAAAGACACCAGGAATGCATCATGGCGCTGCTTAAATTACCGCACGACTACTTTTCTTTTCTTCACGGGAAGATTTGCTCAAGTTTCTTTCTGGTTTGATTTTAGCTCCAGTGCTTCAGGACCCGTGGACTGTAAGAGCCTGCAGAACAAAATGGCCGTGGAGTGTAAGAGGACAGAGGATCGTATCATGAACACCTGGTTTCCCAAAGTCATCCACGTATTGACGAGCAAAGAAACACTGAAGGGAGTTAAAGAGGAGAAACTGGAGTCCTTCTTTGACTGTGTGTCTACCCTCATCTCCAATCAGGTGAGAGGATGCTGGCTTGAGTCATAATGAACCATTTAAAGGAATTTAAATTAAGGTTGTTGCACTCAGTACTGAATCAAAAACAGTACTTGTGAATTATGTTAAAATGTCAGTTATTAGAGACATACATTAAGAAGCACAAAGAGATGTACAGTATATGTGTATTAATTTGTAGATATACATGTGTCCTATATTTCCACCTAGCCTCATATAATTCTATCCTGATCACACATAAAATGGGCATGCACATAAAATGGGCATACACACACACACACACACACACACACACACACACACACAGAGAGTTCACATGTAATACTCCTCAGTTTGTTTTTGTCGTCTCTTTGTCTTACCTTGAATCATCTCTTTTAGTTGTTTTTGTGTTTGTGTACCGGTCTGAACCGGTTCTGTAATCTCTTTTCTTCACAACAAAAACAGTCAAAAAAATAGATAAAACACTAAGAGACACGTCATCAATTCAAACCTAACCGGGTTTGTGTTTTCATATGAAGCCAATTGAATTGGTCAAGCAAGATTGTGAGCTATAATCTCATCACTTTATGTGCATTTATAGCTTGTATGAACATTTTATCTCCTTAGTGATTTGTACAAGCAGCATGTCAAGATTTAGCCATCACAGATGATTTGTTTGGTACTTCATTTATATGGCATGTTGCTTTTTTAATGAACTGCATGGCTACCGTTGCATTATTTGTATGTATGTTCCTTGATTGCTAATTTAGACTCATTTTTCTTTTTTTATTTCCCAGTTGAAATCCTTTCTTCAGACGAGTGTAGAGGAGTTCGTCAATCTGTTTGATCCAAGCAATCGCCACCGTTTGCCCCTCTTTCGTATGGCCTTGACATTCGATGATGAAAAGATGGAAATTTATCCCACCTTACAAGATCTGGAAGCTTCTGTTTTTGAGATTCTTAATGCCATCACAAACACACTGCAGGTGAGGTTATGTGTGAAAGCCATTTCAAGGAAAATTACCACTTCATCACCAGTTCATGTGAAAAAAATATATAAGTTGAGCTGGTATTGATATCGATGACGGCGCCCCACAGAAGGTGCAGACGATCCCATCATGGCTGGCACAAGATGTGCCTTCGTTTGTGGATGCCAAGATGGCTGATCACATCCTCGCTTGGGCTCGGGTCACCGTGAAGACCGCTGTGTGCAAGAATCTAGAGGAAGCTGACAAACACTTCCAGAGCTATGGTGATGTTTTATAATCCAATAATTCCCTATCATCACCCCGTTAATTCTATTTCCATTTATTCCTGACTTTTTTTTTTTGCTTTATTTTGCAGTTGACAACTATGACTGGCTTGTCAATGGAACGGCACAGGCCAGAGTGGAGGAGTTCATGGAAGAGGAGCACTCTTTTGATGAGTACACTAAGGTAACAAATCATGAAGTTTTAAGTAATGCCGCAGACATTATAGATCTATTCTTGCCTTGTTATGAGTTCATTGGATGACTGTCGATGTGTAATCTCACTGCTTTTTACAGCAAGTGGAGGAGTTTCGTGTTCTGTCGAAGGAGATCATCAGCCTTCCAGCAAGACCCCACTTCTCGATGGTCCATCTGGACTGTGAAGAGCTGAAACTGGGGCTGGCCAACAAAGCCCAAAACTATGCTGAAATACTTCTGAAGAAAGTGATCGCCAGCCACCGGGAGCTAAATCTACAGTGAGTCACTTCTTGTGACATTCTTTAAAGGAGCAGTGTGCAGCATTTAGGGAGATCTATTGGCAGAAATGGAATGTCATATTAATAAGTTTATTTTCTTTAGTGCATGATCACCTGGAAATATGAATCGTTGTGTTTTTGTTTATTTCTACATATGGAGCCGGCCCTCTTCACGGAGCCGGCCGCCATGTTTCTACAGTTTCTACAGTGGAACAGATTTGATAAACCAAACACTCTTCTTCTACACAATTGGCACAAGTTTCAGTTGGGTGCAATCTGCAACCTCACTGCTAGATGTCGCCAAATCCTACACACTGCACCTTTAACATGACTGTCTGCGTTTAAAAGGCTTTCTTCTCACAATTCTTCTTGTGTCTGTTCAAAGGATCTGCTCTGAATTTGAAACCATCAACGAGAACGTTCTGAAAGTACCAGAAAGTACAGAAGACATGGCCCAGATCATTGATCGCATTCATTTCGCCAAGACAAAGGGTATCGAAGAACTTAATGAAAAAATAAAGGTGAATAACTCGAATCTCACACTAAAGCATTTTGATCTTAGTTATCTTTTATAAATTCTAACAGCATTTTACCACATTGCGTTGTGACAGGAAGCCTTCTGTCGACTGATCTACATCCTGGATGTCCACATCATCGAGCCCGAGGAGCTGGAGCTCAATACGACCCTCTTTCTCTGGCCGCGGAAAATCCTTGATATCTTTGAACTAAGTGATGAGGTAATGCCCTTGTGTCTGCCGATCACAGTATATCATGGCTGTTTTTTAAGGATGCCCTGATTCTGGACGGCTATGTCATTTTCTAGATGATGCAGAAGGCCATGCAGAAAGGGGAGAAGGATCTGCTCGCTCAAAGAAAAAGATTGATGGAACAGCTGGAGAAGTTGGGGTGCAGGATTGAGGAGTTCCCACTTTGCTCTGAGATGGAGTTGATGCAGCAGGTACACTAGCACTTTCAGATAACCTTGTAGAAAAGCATCGTAAAACCTCATTTTAGTGTGATTTTCTAGCTGTACAATGGAAAATAATACTCTTGTCATCACTTTTTGGTTCAGTATGTAACAGATGTCAGAATGGTTCAGAAACTTCTCCAGGAGGCTGAGGAGGAGATCGTCTTCATGAACAGTGAAGAGTTATTTTACAAATGGGACCAGACATGTTACCCAGAAGTTGAGGTCATCAAAGCCAGTATTTCACTGTATCAGAAGCTGTTCGGACTTGTGCTGAACTGGCAGCACACACAAAACAGGTCTGATATTAGCTTGATGCTTTGTTGTGTTTCAATCGAAACATTTCCCCTAATAACCATTTGTTATCTTCTGTGTGAATAGATGGATGGACGGTTCCTTTCAGGACCTGAATGGCGAAAGCATGGAAGTAAAAGTGGACGAGTTCTTTAGGGAGATGTTCAAGATGCTCAAGTTTTTCCAACAGAAGCAGAATAAGGCCGAGCAAGAGATGGAGAAGATTGCTGGGAAGACGAGGCAACAACCTTGTGAGGATGATCCAAGGAAGCAGGAAAGCCCCACAGTACTTTTGTGCTCCACTGTAATGGAGCAGATCAAAGAGTTCAAGGTATCACATTTAACTGGCATCTCAAAGGGGCTCATTATAAGGTCTTGCAGTAAGTGAAGTCTTGCTTGTTGATGCTAAACCAGCATGTTGAACGTGTTGGCACCAACAGGAACATATCCCCGTAGTGTCCATCTTGTGCAATCCAGGCATCAGAGCTCGCCACTGGGATCAGATGTCAGAGATAGTGGGGTACGGCCTTACTCCTGACTCTAGTACGACACTACGCAAAGTTCTCAAACAAAACCTGGCCCCTTACCTGGAAGAGTTTGAGTCCATTAGCGTCACTTCTAGTAAAGTAAGACCTTTGACATTTGTGTTTGCTTCTACAGCGTTTGCTATAAACTTAATACTAAATCGATGTGCTGAATGCTATGTATCCCGCTTATGTGTCTCTCTAGGAGTTTGCCATGGAGAAGGCCATGCAAACCATGGTGCGTGTCTGGGATGTCATTTCTTTCCACCATCAACCTTACAGGGAGACCGGAGTGTCCATCCTGACCTCTTTGGATGAGGTTCAGACTATGCTCGATGACCAGATTGTGAAGACTCAGACTATGAGGGGCTCACCGTTTGTCAAACCTTTTGAAAAAGAGATCATAGTGAGTTTATCCACCCAATGATAATGATATAATTCTCAGTTTGCAGTTTCACCAGTCCTGCAGAGATGTATCTGTTTGTTCTGTGACCTCAGCAATGGGAGGAGCGTCTGCTTCGTATCCAGGAAACCATAGATGAATGGCTGAAGGTGCAGGCCCAGTGGCTTTATCTGGAGCCCATCTTCTCCTCTCAGGACATCATGCAGCAGATTCCAGAAGAGGGACAACTTTTCAGAACTGTTGACAAAAACTGGAAAGAGGTCATGACGCACTGCATTAAGGACCCTAAGGTAGTTGTCGGAAAAAAGTTGATGCTGGACACATTACTCTAAAAGAAGTTTGTGGTAACTGATGATTCGTAATTGTAGATTCTGGCAGCAACCTCGCTGAGTGGTTTGCTAGAGAAACTGCAAGATTCTAACAACCTGCTGGACACCATCATGAAAGGACTGAATGTCTATTTGGAAAAGAAGCGTCTCTTCTTTCCACGGTAGACCAAATCGTATTGCAATGTTTCTTTAGAACCAAATTCATAGTTATTATCCCAGATTTTGATACTGACCACCAATGCTGCCGCCAGGTTCTTCTTCTTGTCCAACGATGAAATGCTGGAGATTCTGTCTGAGACCAAGGACCCACTGCGAGTGCAACCCCATCTGAAGAAGTGCTTTGAGGGTATTTCCAAACTGGATTTCCTACCCAATCTGGATATCCAGGCAAGGCTGTCACACATTTTTGTTATTGTTACACGACACCGTGGTTGATGGTCCTTTATTGAATTGCATACTGTTCTCCACCCAGGCCATGTACAGCAGCGAGGGTGAGCGTGTTCAGCTCATCCAGGACATCTCCACGTCTGAAGCCAAAGGAGCTGTGGAGAAGTGGCTGGTGCAGGTGGAGGATGTGATGGTTCGCAGTGTCCGAGATGTAGTAGCCCAGTCCAGGGTGGTGAGATCACTGTTCCCATACCTCAAATAATACACAGTAATGCTTTGTTGACTCTAATACCATCATGTTGTGTGTGTGTATCATATGATGAGTGAACATAAATCAATGGGTCAGTGTGTGTGGTTGTGCCAACAGGCCTACGCTAAGAGTGCACGGAGCCAGTGGGTCAGGGAGTGGCCTGGGCAGGTGGTGCTCTGCACCTCCCAGATATTCTGGACCCTGGAGGTTCATGAAGCCATTAGAAAAGGAGCTGATGTAGGGATTTACACCCTTTTCTCTGAAAATGTTACTTGTTTTGTTGGCTTTTCAAATACTAATAATAATAACTTCATTGATGTGAAAAATGTTTCCTGTTTTTATGAATATGAGAAAATTAAGTTGTGAAGTATTAATAGAGCTTTTTATGGGCCTGACACCATAACAGGATCGCCGGATAGTTATTGGGCTTTTGTTCTCTGTAGGGTTTAAAGAACTACTATGAACAACTCAAGAATCAGCTGAATGACATTGTGGAGCTGGTGAGAGGGAAACTGCCTAAACAAACACGCATCACACTGGGAGCACTGGTCACCATCGACGTCCATGCCAGGGACGTGGTCTCGGAGCTTATTGAGAAAGGTACCTCATGGCACCGAATGCAGGGTCGACTGTAACAGAGTTTTGTATTAGTTTAGAAATAGCACATCATTGAAAAATCGAAATAGTATTTTTTCCGTTTTTTTAACAGGTGTATCAAATGAAACAGACTTCCAGTGGCTAGCCCAGCTTCGTTACTACTGGATCGATGATGATGTTCGGGTTCGCATCATCAACTGTGATGTTAAGTACGCCTACGAGTACCTGGGGAACTCGCCGCGTCTCGTCATCACCCCACTGACTGACAGATGCTACAGAACCCTGGTGAGATATCTGACAAATGGCCTGCTTATTAAATATGATCGCTCTTTTGTTGAAATAACGCTGAGTGATCAGGCATTTCAACATTCAATTGATAAGCTTCCCCTCTGTTTTAGATCGGGGCTTTCTACCTGAATTTGGGTGGTGCGCCTGAGGGTCCAGCTGGAACAGGAAAGACAGAAACCACCAAGGATCTAGCCAAAGCTCTAGCTGTGCAGTGTGTGGTCTTCAACTGTTCTGACGGACTGGATTACCTCGCCATGGGCAAAGTAACACCAGCAAGAATGTTTTTAATTCTATATAACGCAAAAACTGAATTTTCTAACCAATCTTTTGGTGCAATTTCTCTCCAGTTCTTTAAAGGTCTGGCCTCATCGGGTGCGTGGGCATGCTTTGATGAGTTCAACCGCATTGAGCTGGAGGTGCTGTCTGTAGTGGCCCAGCAGGTTCTCTGCATCCAGAGGGCCATCGAGCTGAAGTTGGAGTACTTTGACTTCGAAGGGACCATGCTCAAACTCAATCCCAACTGCTTTGTGTCCATTACAATGAACCCTGGCTATGCAGGACGCTCAGAACTCCCAGACAACCTCAAGGTCTGTCATCAGTGAACACATCATTTATCATGCATTGTAGGTTGGCAATGTCAATTTCAAAATATTGTCTATCCTGCAATAACTGCAGTACTCAGCTCATCGTCAAATGGTACCCTGTATTGAATCAATGGTGCTTTTACACCCCTTCATTTTAATGTAACATAATAGAAAGAAGTGTGTGACTGTCCAACATTCACAGCTACCCAATGTTTCTTTCATTTCTCTGGTGTAGGTGTTGTTCCGAACAGTGGCCATGATGGTCCCCAACTACGCACTGATTGCAGAGATCTCTCTGTATTCATATGGCTTCCTCAATGCCAAACCACTATCGGTAAAGATTGTGATGACCTACAGGCTCTGCTCCGAGCAGCTCTCCTCCCAGTTCCATTATGATTATGGCATGAGGGCCGTCAAAGCTGTACTGGTGGCTGCAGGAAACCTCAAGCTCAAGTATCCTGATGAGAATGAGGACATACTGGTAATTGTGCTTAAATGAATATATTTGCTAAACTAGACAAGTGCACTCAGTTGAGTGCAGATATCCGCCAGGTGTGTCTGCAACGACCGCTTCTGTATTGTGTGATTGAATGAATACAACCCACAATTGTCTAATCCCCCGTCTAGACACCGATGGGCTGTAAGGCGTCCTAAAACACACTTCATTCAAACTAAAAAACAAGCGACGATTTATGCAGGCAATTGGCTCAAACTCATTGTGTATGCCGGGGCCGGTTAAGAGTTGTGAGTGACAAGTCAGTGTGAGTCACCATGAGAGGTCCTTGAGCAGCCAGCCATAACTGGCCATCCAAAATATTATGAGGTTTGCTGCAGCAGAATGCGAGATTAGCTGTGGACAGACACAGAGGTGCACACTCACTCACTCACAGACGCACACATATGACACATTTGCATTATCCTCTCGGTGGAAATAATAATAACAAAGACTCTGTACTGTATGCTCTCATTATATACTTCCCACTTTTCTCCACATGTTATAATGTCCAGCTCCTGAGGTCCATAAAGGATGTGAATGAGCCCAAGTTTCTCTCCCATGATATTCCACTGTTCAATGGAATCACCAGCGATTTGTTCCCGGGCATCTCCCTTCCTGAGGCTGACTATAAGGTCAGATATATTGAATCCGTTTCTTATTCTTTTGTCCTAAGTCTAACAATACCCGAGCATTTATTAATATTGTCATGTAAATTGTAAGCAATGTTTTTTTTTCACATCCTTGGCAGCTGTTTCTGGAGGCTGCTGAAGAGTGCTGTAAAAATCACAATGTACAGTCAACACCGGTCTTCTTAGAGAAGATGATCCAGACATATGAGATGATGATAGTCAGGCATGGGTATGTTGTATTTCACTTTCATTGTTATCATATTATGATATACTGTTTAGCATGTTTCCAGTCACACAGTTATAAAGTAAACGGCTGAAAGGAATATCTGATATTGCATGAAAATATAGTTTTTTTTGTATCAGGTTCATGCTGGTGGGGGAGCCTTTTGCTGGTAAGACCAAAGTGCTACACATTCTCGCTGACACGCTGACTCTCATGAATGAGAGAGGGTACGGTGAGGAGGAGAGGATCATCTTCAGGACATTGAACCCAAAGTCCATCACCATGGGACAGCTCTTTGGACAGTTCGACCTAGTTTCCCATGAGGTAAACCCGTGCCTCTTGTGTTCATTCTGCATCACAGATAAATACTGTGTATTTACAGTGTTGATGTCGATCTGGGACACAACAGGAGGCCCTCTCGTCATCTTAGTCTTTTTACTTCTTCCTTTTCCTAATTATTAGTGGACAGATGGGATTGTGGCCAACACCTTTCGTGAGTTTGCATCGGCTGAGACGCCAGACCGCAAATGGGTGGTGTTTGATGGTCCCATAGACACGCTGTGGATTGAGAGCATGAACACTGTGCTGGATGACAACAAAAAGGTACATAATGCACAGTAAATATGTGTGATAAGTTGTATTCATTTGTTTTTCACACACAACCTTTTTCTCTTTCTCCACAGTTGTGCCTGATGAGTGGTGAGATCATCCAAATGTCCAATCAGATGAGTCTGATTTTTGAAGCAATGGATCTATCACAGGCCTCGGTGAGTTGGAGGTTTGGAGTTTAATGAATTATTTATTTCGTTATTATGTAACAAAATGCTTGAACCAATGGGAATTAACAATGTACCCAGCCTGATTGACAGGATGTAATTGGATGTTATATAAAAAGGTCTTCTTTTGGTTTCCTTCGGTTGTTTTCTCCCACTGCAGCCTGCCACAGTCAGTCGATGCGGTATGATCTACATGGAGCCGTCTCAGTTGGGCTGGGAGCCCTTAGTGATTTCCTGGATGAACAATCTTCCCGATGCTCTGAAGAGCCCCGTCAACCGCTCCCTGCTGCTGGAGCTCTTCCACTGGCTCGTGCCGCCTGCCCTCAGGGTGCTGCGTAAACACTGCAGAGTAAGGGAACCCCCCCGGCCCAGGAACAACCTAACATCAACAACAAATATCTGTGGAACATCTAGACGTGCACTTTCATTTATATATAAAATACAGACGTGTTGTCATGCCGGATTATGGTTTTGTTCACAGGAAGTTGTTTCCACGAGCAACAGTAACACCGTGGTGTCCTTGTGTCGGCTGTTTGAGATGCTGCTCACTGAACCTGTAAAAATCAGTCCTGATGATAAAAATATTCGCACCTGGATCATGGTAAAGGGACTAATCATTTGAATTCTATTACAACCTTATTTATTCAAAAATCTTGTTTTGGAACAGCTGTTTACAAACCTCCATGCAAATTACTCTGAGTTTTTGTATTTGCACTTTCCATTTCAGTGAAATCATATGTTTGTATGGCACCTAGCCTCTTATTCTTCTGTGATTGCAGGCGGCTTTTGCCTTCTCCCTGGTGTGGTCTGTGGGTGGCAGCTGTGATGCAGACAGCAGAGAGAAGTTTAATGAGTTCTGCAGGCTGACCCTGTCTGGAAAGACGGACGGACACCCTATCCCCGCCTCTGTGGGGAAATGGGAGTGTCCAATGGATGAGAACGGGCTGGTGTATGACTACTTCTATGAGGTATGGTGTAAGGACACTCAGAGGATTCTTTATTTTTGTTTAAAATCTGTAAATCACACTGTAATCTCTTGAATAGTTCAAAGGAAAAGGCCGCTGGGTTCACTGGAATGATGCCATCAAGAATGTCAACCTGGGGGACAAAAACACCAAAGTGCAGGAGATCATTGTTCCCACGATAGACACAGTTCGCTACACCTTCCTCATGGACCTCTGCATCAGATACGGAGTGTGAGTATTCTCGGGGGTCACAGTGGCCCTGATAGACACAAATTCTTTGCCATATATTCTACAGAGTGTTTCTTATTTATGTTACCCTGGTATTATTACCTTTCATCTGACAAACTAGATTTTTGTTTTCAAAACCTTTCCACTGTTGCTCTCCTTAGGCCTCTCCTGTTTGTTGGTCCGACTGGCACCGGGAAGTCAGTGTATGTGAAGGAAAAGCTGATGAACAATCTGGACAAAGACCGCTATCTGCCCTTCTTTATCAATTTTTCAGCTCGCACGAGCGCCAACCAAACTCAGGTCAGCGTTTAGGAAGCAGGGATGAAAGAATGTTCGCGCAGAGAGTTTTTAATCGCTAGGAAAACATTATTCGACTGTAATAATCAAGACAGGACACACGTTTCATTTTAAATAACTGTGTTGATTCTGTATTAATTGCGTCTTCCAGAATATCATAATGTCCAGGTTAGATAAGAGAAGGAAGGGCGTGCTCGGGCCCCCCATAGGAAAGAAGTGTGTCATCTTTGTAGATGACATGAACATGCCTGCACTGGAACAGTTTGGAGCGCAGCCTCCCGTGGAGCTTCTTCGACAGTATATAGACCATGGAAACTGGTATGAACCCATCCACGATTAGATGCCAATTCCATATCAACATAAGAGAATGATAATAAAGGAAGAGGAGTATGTTTACTGCTTCAGAGTAATTCATTTACCGTTATTCTCTGGCAGGTATGACCTGAAGGACACCTCCAGGATCTCTCTCGTTGACCTGCAGCTCATCTCAGCTATGGGCCCCCCCGGCGGTGGGAGGAATGCTGTGACACAACGCTTCCTGCGGCACTTCAACATTTTTAGCATCAACGCCTTCAGTGACGACACCATGGTTCGCATCTTCTCCAGCGTGGTGGCCTTCTATCTCAAAAACAATGAATTCCCGCCGGAATATTTCACCGTTGGCAACCAAATAGTAACAGCTACAATGGAAGTGAGTCACCCCGAAAACGCACATGAACTGTTCAAATGAAAGAAATGTTTTCTCCTGCATGCGCAAAACGCTCTCATCAGTCATATCCTGTGTTTTCCAATGCTTTAATACTTTACCTGTATGCCTTTTAATTCCCAAAGGTGTATAAGAAAGCTGTGGAGAACCTGCTTCCAACTCCCGCCAAGTCCCACTACACCTTCAACCTGCGGGACTTCTCACGCGTTGTCCAAGGCTGCCTGCTGCTGAAGAAGGATTCACTGGAGAACAAACGAACTATGATACGCCTGTTTGTCCATGAGGTATTCCGCGTCTACCATGACCGCCTGGTGGATGACAAAGATCGAGCATGGCTCTACGAGCTGATGAACAGCATCCTCAAAGATCACTTCAAAGAGTCCTTTGACCAGGTGTTTGATCACCTGAAGCAAAGCAGCAGAGTAAGTTGAGATTCAGTTCCATTTGCTGTAGTATTTTTCACAGTTTGTCAGGAAATGCAGGAAAGAAGAGGATCTGCTCTGGCCTGTTATTAGAAGTGGACGTAGTCACACATTTGTTCGTGAGAAACGATTTTGAAGCCTCCAGTTCAGCTTTTTGGCCGTCGCCATCTTGTTTTTTTGCAACCAGAAGTGACACGAGAGGGAGGAGCGAAGTAAAACCAAGCATCCCCTGCTTTATGGTCTGTGTGACTCTAAATGGACCATAATGTACTAAATGAACATCATGCTGTATTGAAGAAGACTTGAAACTAGAGATTGAGACATAAACTCATGTTTACAATGTTTACTGAGGGAATAAATCAAGAGAGAAGTAGAGTCATTCTCTCATAGACTTCCATACAACCAGAGGAGTCGCCCCCTGGTGGACACTAGAGAGAATGAAACGATTAGTAAAATCTAAATGTTTTAATATGTTCCATACCTTTTCTTCCTTTCTCAGCTGGTTGAAGAAGACATGCAGAATCTTCTGTTTGGTGACTACATGAACCCCGACCTGCAGGATGATGAGCGTTTGTACGCTGAGGTGCCCTCAATGGAAAGCTTTTCTCAAGTGGTGCAGTCGTGTCTCGATGAATACAACCAGATAAACAAGAATCGCATGAACCTAGTCATCTTTCGGTAAACATCTTTGCTATTATAGAGTCAATCTAAATACATATTAGCCGTAGCCTATTTATTATTAAATGGTAAAATCATTAAAAGATGGAGGGTTTGATTCTTAGAATGAGCATACAATCAAATGAGTTGACTTTTTGTGCAGTAAGTTAATGAAATTATGTTTTTATAACTCTGTCTTTGCATGGAACCTAAAAAATGTCTGAACTATGTAGCTATGTCCTGGAGCACCTGTCCCGTATCAGCCGTGTGTTGAAGCAGCCAGGAGGCAATGCCCTGCTAGTGGGAGTGGGAGGCAGCGGACGCCAGTCCATCACCCGTCTGGCCGCGTCCATGGCCCACATGACCATGTTCCAGCCTGAGATCTCTAAGAGCTATGGCATCACTGAGTGGAGAGACGACCTTAAGGTCAGCCTCAAGCTTTAGGACATACTCCTGTAATTCTGATGTGTCACTTCTTCTTATTTTCGTGCCATTCTGATCTCGGCTTATGATTCTTTCCGCATTTTCAAAACAGCCGTGGTGGACTTGAACAATACCCTGTCTCCTTGCGTTAAATTATACTTTAGATGCAGCTGAAAAATGCCGGGGTGAAAGGTCAGAAGATGGTGTTCTTGCTAACTGACACTCAGATCAAAGATGAGGCTTTTCTGGAAGACGTTGACAGTGTCCTGAACACAGGAGAGGTGCCCAATCTGTTCGCCATAGACGAGAAGCAAGAGATCATGGAGGTAGGTCGTCACAAACTGTATTTATATCCTTATATAGAGCAATGTTTACCTTGTTTAAAGGCTGCATGCATGTGCGTTTAATGTACTTCATCTCTCTCTCTCCCCCTCCCTCTCTAGGCAGTACGTACCATTGCCCAGGCTGGCAATAAGAATTTGGAGTTGAGTCCTTTGACTCTGTTCGCCTTCTTCGTGGCACGCTGTAGAGAGAACCTTCACATCGTTGTGGCCTTCAGTCCGATTGGAAATGCATTTCGAAATCGCCTGCGCCAATTTCCATCTCTAATCAACTGCTGCACCATTGACTGGTTCCAGGTGCTGTACAGGCATTGGGAATATATGATCGCTTATAGTGTGCATTTCATCTTTAGTATTTGGAGAGGACTATTATTACAAACTCCCAGGTTTGATATTGAAAATATTATGCCATATGTTATTTATATTTGAAATCATGAATATTTGAATAATATATAGGCTATTTATGTTTAAGTGATACTCACAAAGACCTCTTGCTCTGGTGCAAATGGGTCTCTATGATGTGAAGCAAGATGAGCTTCCTGAATTTGCACCCAAAATCCATAATTCTCGACCAGAAATAAAACACCAAAAGAAAAGAAAAAACATCACAGAGATGCCGATTCGAACATGACTAATATCATCACATGACCTCTTTCTTGACAAATTACAGACATGGCAGATTCACACAGGATTAAGATCACATATGACCCTCGCACGTATTGCAAATGACCAGATGTCCCCGGGTCATACTTGTACTGTGCGAGTAGGGCTCTAGATAGATGCTTTACCAAACAGTGTGGGCAGTCTGTCTCTGTCCCTGTCTTCACTGTGCTTTCTTCTCTCCGCCCTGACAGCCGTGGCCAGAGGAGGCTCTTGAGCGAGTAGCCAACTCCTTCCTGGGCTCACTGGAGATGAGTGAGAACGAGAGGCAGGAGGTCATACCCATCTGCAAAACATTCCACACGTCTGCCAAGCAGCTCTCACAGAGGTAAAAGACATGCTTCTTTATAACTTGTATATTCGGAGGTAAATTATGAGTCCTAATTACACTGTTGATTTCATTGCAGGTTCCTCTCCGAGCTAGGTCGCCATAACTACGTGACACCCACATCCTACCTGGAGCTGATTGCAGCTTTCCGTCTGCTACTCACTCAGAAGAGAGCAACTGTCATGAAAGCAAAGCAGAGGTATACTAACGGTCTGGATAAACTGGCCTTCGCTGAATCTCAGGTACATGCAGGACTACTTTTTGTTTTGTTTTTGTTAAAAATGTTCAGGATAGCTGCGTTTAAGTCATTTTCACAATGTTTCCCTGCAGGTCGGCGAGATGAAGAAGGAACTTGTGGACCTGCAGCCCAAACTGGAACAGGCAAAGATAGACAACCACAAAATGATGAAGGTGAATACATTTCAGACCGAGAGCAACGTTTCCCACACGGTTTTGTCTGGCGACCCACTTTTTATAAATGTTAAACCATAATGTTCCCAATTCAGGCCTTATCTATAAATCGTAAGAAGAGCAAATTTGTGCTTCATTGAACGTTCCTGACCATTTTTACTGCCATTTCCGCATCACCTGATATCTTGAACAAGTAAACCACATATTTAGAAGAGATATACGTTTGATGAATCACAGCTTTGTAAATGAGACCAAATAAATGCATTTTAAAATACCTCTCATCAGTAAAACAAACTGAATGTATGTTAGCCTTTCATATTAGTTTCAATGTTATTAGTCGTTATTAGTAGTATACAGCTTATCTGAATATCCTGAATGTAATTGTTTGATGTGATGACTTTCAGGTGATTGAAGTGGAGTCTGTAGAGGTGGAAGCCAAAAGTAAAGTTGTGCGTGTTGATGAGGAGGCGGCAACCATAAAAGCCGATGAGGCTCAGGCTCTGAAGAACGAGTGTGAGAGCGACTTGGCCGAGGCCATCCCGGCCCTGGAGGCCGCCCTGGAGGCCTTGAACACGTTGAAGGTGAGCACCGTTCAGCAGCACTGCTTCACCGCGACAAGTTTAGCCACTCAGACCACCGCAGTTTAGACGGTTGATTAAATTGATTAAGTTGATTAAGTTGATTTAGTTGATTAAGTTGATTAAGTTGATTAAGTTGATTAAGTTGAGCTGCCTGTTTGAATTTCAGCCCTCTGATGTCACAATCGTGAAGTCGATGAAGAGTCCTCCTTCGGTTGTGAAGCTGGTGATGTCTGCCGTGTGTGTGATGAAGGAGATACAGCCGGATAGGATAGCTGACCCGGCTGGGACGGGAAAAAGGGTTAGACTGAGAGGAAAAAATCAGGATTGTCCATCGAGAATATTTTAACATTGCAGCTTCTAGTAATATCGTGATGAGTAATGCGTTTTCTTTATTTTGTTTAGGTTTTAGACTACTGGGGTCCAAGCAAGAAGCTACTGAGTGACATGAACTTTTTACGAGATCTTAAAGAATATGACAAGGACAATATTCCTGTAAGTGTCAGGAAAGATACATTCTTAATATATTATTAAAAAAAGAATAAATGCCACTTGTATTTTGCTCTGACTTACGCCTCTATTTTTCTTTTTTTTTAGTTGCCCGTGATGCAAAAAATCCGTCGTGACTACATGACGAATCCTGATTTTGACCCCAAGATTGTGGCAAACGCTTCCTCTGCAGCAGAGGGCCTGTGCAAGTGGATCAAAGCAATGGAGGAGTATGACAGGGTGGCAAAGGTGCAGTGTTTCTGGCTCTGCATAGACGTGTTTCTCTTGACTGGTCCTGAATATATATGCATGTGTGTGTGTGTGTGCTTCAATTCATTCTGTGATCTCTGTTTGGTTTTAAGGTCGTGGCTCCAAAGAAGGCCAGCCTCGCGGAGGCGCAGGAGTCCCTGGCTGCCACCATGGGCCTGCTGGACCAGAAGCGAGCTGCGCTAAAGGAGGTCGAAGACCGCTTGGCCGCCCTTCAGAAAACCTTCGAGGACAAGACAGAGGAGAAGGCCCAGCTGGAGTTCCAGGTGGATTTGTGTGCCAGGAAGTTGGGGAGGGCGGAGAAGCTCATCGGTGGTCTGGGCGGAGAGAAGACCAGGTCGGGATGATGCACACAAATGTTCTGTTGTTATTTTTTACCAGCAATATATGCCACGAACTGAAGGAATCTCTGTCATTAGATGGTCCAAGGCAGCCGATGACCTGCAGAACACGTATGATAACCTGACTGGAGATGTTCTCATCTCCGCTGGGGTCATCGCCTACCTGGGGGCCTTCACTGCCGGCTTCAGACAGGACTGCACCAAGTCATGGACCAAACTCTGCCAAGTACAAGTCCTCCGGTTCTTCATTCAGACTTTTTTGAAGTCACCTTGTTTGAGTTCAGGCGTATTTAATTGCTTATTATCTTTCTTTTCACCGACCTTGATATCTCTAGTCTAAGAACATTCCATCAGCAGACGACTTCTCTCTCAGTAAGACTCTGGGAGATCCCATTAAGATCAGGGCTTGGAACATCGCTGGCCTTCCTAGTGACTCTTTCTCCATCGACAATGGTGTCATCGTCAGTAATTCACGTAGATGGTGAGTCTGTACTGCTGAAATGTTTAATTTACTTCTTGCTGCTTATACATTTGGGAAAAATATACAGTTTTTGGTTAAATGTGAAAGTGAAATGTGAAATGTGAAAACAAATTCAACGTAAGACTCAACTAATTCTTAAAGGTACAGTTCACCCCAAAATCAAATGTCGATATTGTTTTTAGTAACTTGCCTAGTTTTGGAGATATCAGCCGTAGAAATGTCTTCTCTCCAAAAAGATGTGAGCCAACACATATTGTCTTTCAATCATGGTTCCTGCATGAAACTGCTCACAACAACTTATGTGGATTACAGGTTTCTGGAAAGAGACATTGCCGTTGACTTTTTCAAATGCATTTTTTGGCACTTTGTGCCATGTCGTCCGATTATATTGGAGCGAAGGCAGACATCCCGACGGCTGATCTCTACAACACTAGGCAATTAACACCAAAACAATCTAGATTGATAAATAGCACCACAGGTAAAAGGAATGTTTTTGATTTTGGGGTAAACTGTCTCTTGAATGCTTGTGGTCTTGTAGGCCCCTGATGATTGACCCTCAGGGTCAGGCCAACAAGTGGGTGAAGAATTCAGAGAAAGACAACAACCTGACTGTAATCAAGCTAACAGACGGGGACTACATGAGAACTCTGGAGAACTGTGTTCAATTTGGAACACCGCTGCTGCTGGAAAATGTAGGAGAGGAGCTGGACCCCTCGCTGGAGCCACTGCTGGTCAAACAAACCTTCAAACAAGGTGCTGTGAATGTCAGAATGTGAATGTGTTAAATGTGAAGCTACAACTGAAAAAATTTGAACTTAAGGAACTATTTGTTTCACCCAGGCGGTGTGGATTGCATCAGGCTTGGGGAGAGTGTGCTCGAGTACTCCTGCGATTTCCGTTTCTACATCACCACTAAGCTGAGGAACCCTCACTACCTACCAGAACTGGCCACCAAGGTGTCCCTGCTCAATTTCATGATCACCCCAGAGGGCTTGGAGGACCAGCTGCTGGGGATTGTAGTTGCCAAGGAGAGGTAATCACTCTGAAGAAGTGATGCGAAGTATTGAAGTGGTATACCGGCGTGAATGTTTTATGAGTATCATTTCTGCTTCATCTCCGCTACAGGCCGGAACTGGAAGAGGAGAGAAATGCTCTCATCCTGCAGTCAGCTGACAATAAGAGGCAGCTGAAGGAAATCGAGGACAATATCCTGGAGACACTGCAGTCCTCCGAGGGAAATATCCTGGAGGACGAGAGCGCAATTCAGATTCTAGACTCAGCAAAGATCATGTCCAATGAGATTAGCAAGAAGCAGCAGGTGTGGACATTGCACAAAGAACTCCAGACCCGGATTGTGAATATGATGAGTCCGATGTGTGGTATTCTAACATCCTACTGTTTAACGTATTTCCCAGATTGCAGAGAAGACAGAGATCAAGATAGCAGAGTCTAGAGAGGGTTACAGAGCCATTGCCAAGCACTCCTCCATCCTGTTCTTCAGCATTGCTGATCTGACCAACATAGACCCCATGTACCAGTACTCTCTCAGCTGGTTTGTCAACCTCTACGTTAACTCCATACAAGACAGGTGAGTGACGCACATAAAGTGTACTCTGCAGTGTCCCCAAAAAAAGACAATGAATCAAGACTTTATGACTGCACCCGCTGTTTAGAAACGATCTGGATCTGTTGTCCATAAACACGAGCTTGGATATCACACAGGAATCACACGTTTAACAAAGAGGGGGATTAATGCAGCAACAGTTTTTTCTGTCAGATTGAGAAGAGATTTGTGTCAATGCTTATGGTACAGATGCCTGGACTGGTGTCATTCTCTCCAAATCATTCCTATTGTCTGGTAGAAGACATGACACGTTGTGATGAAGGACAGATGGAGGACAGAGTGAAAATACTTGTGGAGCTGCAGATGTGCCCTGCACACACATGAAATCTGCATTTTTCTACTGTTACGCCACAAGTATTAATTGTGGTCATAATGAATATTTGTCATTGTACTCTAAGCATACTTGACTAAAGTGAGAAGAAATAGTGACAATAGACTCAGTCAGCAAGATCCGAAAGATAAACTCCACACTGACGTATGACATGAACCTTTAGCATAGGCTTAACTAACTTTTAGGAGTTGTTCTGTGTTCATCTGAAGCTTCCTGTGTTTTGTCTTTTATTCTACAGTCACAAGTCAAAGATCCTGGAGGGAAGGCTTCGATACCTGATCGATCACTTCACCTACAACCTGTACTGTAACGTCTGTCGCTCTCTGTTTGAGGGGGACAAACTCCTCTTTTCCTTCGTCCTCTGCTGCAACCTACTCCTGTAAGTGTTCAAGCTAGAGGGTGATGATGGTCGAATGAATTACATTGAAGATGTACGATGTGAAAGTGTGCTGTCCTCTTCTTTATCCACTCAGTGCTAAAGAGGAGATTGAATACTGTGACTTAACATTCTTCCTGACCGGAGGAGTGGGACTGCAGAACACCGTTGCTAACCCCGACCCCAGCTGGCTTCAGGACAAGAGCTGGGATGAGACCTGCAGAGCCAGCGAACTGTCTGGCCTACAAGGAATAAAGTAAAAAGCATCACTCACTCAACCAAAAATGCTTTTTTTTATGACTTTATCTCCACAACGTCACTATCCTGTTGTCATGAATTCCTTTTGACTAATGGAGTGAATCTATGTGTTATTTATTCCACAGAGAGGCTTTCATCAAAAGCCCAGAAGACTTTAAATCTATTTATGACAGCAAAGAACCAAGCAACACTCTTCTGCCCGCTCCATGGTGCGAACAACTCAATGACCTGCAGAAGATGATCATTGTTCGCTGTCTCAGGCCTGACAAGATCGTTCCATCTGTGACTAAATTTGTGACTGGCAAACTGGGGAAGAAGTTTGTCCAGCCCCCTCCCTTTGACCTGAGTAAGAGCTACCTGGACTCCAACTCCACCATCCCACTTGTGTTTGTGCTGTCTCCGGGAGCTGATCCCATGGCTAGTAAGTACCTACAGTTCCAATGATTAACTGTCAAAGTTCCATATCATGCTTCCTCTGAAAAGCTTTGGAAACTGGAAAGATGCACTCAGTTGAGTGCAGATCTCTGGCAGGTGTTGTCTGCAATTTCCAGTTCTGTATTGTCTGATTGAATGAATACAACCCACAACTGGCTAACTCCGGACCTAGATTGTCAATAGCAGTATAAAACAGGCATTAAAAGGTGTTTTGAAAACATGTGTGAGTCACCGAAACCACTAGAGGTCCTTGAGCATGCAGCCAAAACTGGCCACCCAAAATATTATACAGTTTGCTGCAGCAGAATGTGAAATTAGCCGCGGACAGACCGAAAGGTGCACAGTCACATAGTCACTCACTCACTCACGGACGCATGCATGCGCATGAACCTCCTGACGGAGATAATAACAGCATCCCTCCACAGGCTTACTGAAGTTCGCCAGTGACAAGAACATGGACGGTGCCAAGTTCCAGTCCATCTCTCTGGGGCAGGGCCAGGGGCCCATCGCTGCCAAAATGATATCCACAGCCATGCAGGAGGGGACGTGGGTGTGTTTGCAGAATTGTCACCTGGCCGTTTCCTGGATGTCCAACTTGGAGAAAATCTGTGAGAACTTTAGTCCAGCAACATGCCACCCAGACTTTCGCCTTTGGCTCACAAGCTACCCTTCACCCAAGGTAAAGCTCAGTGCATATAAATGACTACTCATCAGACAGAGATTTATTCTGATTGTAGTTCTGAAGAAAAACCCTTTCTGATATCAGTTTCCAGTGACCATCCTGCAGAACGGGGTGAAGATGACAAACGAGCCTCCAACAGGACTACGACTCAACCTGCTACAGTCTTACCAGACAGATCCTGTTTCGGACTCAAACTTCTTCACTAGCTGCCCCGATAAGGAGCTGGTGAGAAGAGGAATTCTCATTTATTTATTTGATTGGTCTATACGAAGGACATCCTCTGACTCTTGGATTTCTCCACTAGATTTGGGAGAAGCTCCTGTATGGACTGTGTTTCTTCCATGCTCTTGTTCAGGAGAGGAAGAAGTTTGGTCCACTGGGCTGGAACATTCCCTACGGCTTCAATGAGTCTGACCTGCGTATGAGCATCAGACAGCTGCAGGTATTCATTCACAGCTTCAGTGGCCACGTTTCTACATGACAAGAATCTAAAAATGTATTTAATTTGTTTTGTTCTTTAGCTGTTTGTGAATGAATATGATGAGGTGCCCTTCGAGGCCATAACTTACCTGACAGGTGAGTGTAACTATGGCGGCCGCGTGACAGACGACTGGGATAGGCGGCTCTTGATGACCATCTTGGCAGACTTCTACAACCAGGACATCATCGAGAAACCTCACTACCTTTTCTCACCGAGCGGCAATTACTTCCCCCCACCAAAATCTATCTACGACGACTACGTTGTATTCATCAAGGTAAAGCCAACTGAGATAACGAACGTGTAGAGGATAAATATGTATTTGCGTGTTTCCTTTTTCCTCAGTTATGACTTCCAACTGATTGGCGATATCTTTGTTGTGTTCCAGAAGCTTCCGTTGAGCCAGGATCCAGAGATTTTTGGGATGCATGAAAATGTCGACATTTCTAAAGATCTCCAGCAGACAAAGCTGCTGTTTGATTCGCTGCTGCTCACCCAGGGAGGAGGAGATAAAGGAGGGGCTAGCTCTGGGAGTGACAACACGCTGTTCGACATCGCGAATGACATTCTTAATGAGGTACAAACTAATCAAACCTCCTCATCATTTCGCAGTTTTTCTCAGAAAATTACACATGACACCAGTTCAGGTGCGGCTTTCCAATAAAGTGCCAATTCCTGTTGGTGTTTCCTTTACATTGATTGTAATCTACATGCACTCAGTTGTATGTTCTTCATTTACACACTTGCTTACTTCCCCCCACCCAGCTTCCAGCTAATTTCGACACAGAAGCAGCCCTCTTGAAGTTCCCAGTGCTCTACGGGGAGAGCATGAACACTGTGCTCGTCCAAGAGATGGAGCGCTACAACACGTATGGACAAGCGGCTCCGTGCGGACATTTAAGACACACAGCGCATCAGCGCATCATCACCTGTATGACTTCAGTGCTGTTTCCTTGCTCTCTCTCTCTCTCTCAGGTTGTGCAGTACGATCCGTGTGAGCCTGCAGAATCTGTTGAAGGCCATCAAGGGTTTGGTGGTGATGGATGCTGAGCTGGAGGCCGTCGCGGGCGGTTTGATTGTGGGAAAGGTCCCAGAGAAATGGGCCAAGTGCTCTTACCCCAGCCTCAAGCCTCTGGGCAGCTACATCACTGACTTTCTCTCAAGGCTCAAGTTTTTGCAGGTGAGAGTGCTTAAAAGAAAAGATCATTTAGATCAGTGATTCTCACCCGTTTTCAGTGGGTCGCGGGCCTTTGCCTGACCAAAAAAAAAAAGAATTGTGATTTTATTTTGAAGGGCATTTTTTATGCAGCGGAATTATTCCAGCATTTGCGGCACTTGTTCAGCGGTGCAGGAAAAACACTGACCAATGCGGTGTGAATCACATCACGTGATGCAGCTCAGCCAATCAAATATGAGTATTCTGACAAGTTTCCTGACTTGAGTGAGATGTACACACACGGGGAGAGACGAGGATACAGACAGCAGAGCAGGACTGTTGAAGTGAGAGTTGTGAAAGTCATATCATAGGACGATTTCCAAAAGAGAAAATGACCAGAGCGACCAGAGTCATGAGACTCTGACTGGACAGACTCATCGAGGTGAATTCTTCCAACACTACTTTCTCTTTTTAGAAGATGAGAAAAATATAATATCGTGCAGGGCAATTCAGTGAACATAATTTATCTAAAATGAATTGTGTTACGTAATTTATTCTTTAATCCAGCCGTTATTTTACTTGAAATGAGAAGAACATTTATTCATGTATTTCTATGTATTATTTATAATCCATCCAGTTCAATTTGAAAAATGAGAATATTTGTTAAAATATAATTGATGTGTAGTTTCTTTATTTGATTTGACAGTTTACTACACAGAGACGTTACTAGACTTCTTGAATATAGATATACCCAAATTATTTATATTTAATTTGGGTAGTGGGTCCCGGCTTGTCATTAAGGGGTGATGGTGGGTCCCGCAGCCAGACCAGTTGAGAACCACTGATTTAGATGAACAGGATCACATGGGAGCTTTGTTGACTTCACTTTTCATGTGTGTGCCCCGTAGGACTGGTGCGACGCCAGTAAACCCAACGTGTTCTGGCTGTCTGGCTTCTTCTTCACCCAGGCCTTCCTGACTGGGGCTATGCAGAACTACGCCAGGAAGTACCACATCCCCATTGACCTGCTAGGCTTTGATTACCAGGTCAAAAGATGCACACTTTGTAATCCCTCTGTCTCCAGCTGAAAGATATTCTCATGACCCTAAAAGTAAACCGATCAGTGGTTTTGTGCTCATGATTTTATCTTGCAGGTTCTTCCTATTGATGAGTCGGACACACCGCCTGAGGACGGTGTTTACGTTCACGGATTGTTTCTGGATGGAGCTCGATGGGATAAAGGAAGGTAGATGTTAATACTAGGGTTATGTTTTATGAAAAAATGATATATTGTGACAGTGAAGAAGACTTGATAAACCGTAACTATTGTTTGTCTCCCTATCAGTGGAGTTCTGGCTGAGCAGCACCCCAAAGTCCTGTTTGATGTGGTGCCAATCATCTGGATAAAACCCAGTAAGTATATTACCATACAGATGAAATGGACGCCATTCATATTTCGAGGTGTCGAATTCAAACACATTATTGTAAACAACTGTGGCTGGAGACTGAAGATGCGATTTCATGTCCGTCCATCTCGTGAGCGTGGCATCTCAAGAACACCTGGAGGGGTTCTTCTTAACATTTAGAACAAACGTCCACCCAGACCACAGACTGTGAATAAGAAGTCGACGTAGTCATCGTGATTTCATCCATTGGTTTGTGGACTGCCGTTTTGAAGCCTCCAGTTAGGCGATTTCACCTTCTCTATCTTGGAATACGACCATCGCCATCTTGGCTTCTTTGCATTTTAAAACTGGAGATTGAGACCATAAACTCATGTTTACAATGTTTACTGAGGTACTGATGGCCATTAGAGAGAATGCAGCTTTAAGACACAGAACCGGAGGTTGACGCCTGACCTGGACTCAATAATTAAATGAGTGGATTTTGGTTGTCAAAGGTCAAAGATCAAAGGGCACTGTGACCTCACATCCATCCCATTCTTGTGATTCTTGTCAGAAACACCCTTAAGGCAAATTTCTTCAAATTTGGGGGAAACGTCCACTTGGACTCTAGATTTTGGTGGTCAAAGTTCAAAGGTCACTGTGACATCACAAAACACGTTTTTGATCAAAACTCAAGAATTCATTCGCTAATTATGACAATCTCACACAAACGTCTAAATAGGATAAAATGATGAAGTGACGACATTTTGGACAAACGAACCAACACGGGGTGAACATTCTAGTTTCCTCTTGATTTTCCTGACTCTCTGCTTCGTCTCTTTGCTTCCTTCTCTCCCGAGCAGCTGAAAAGAAGAGCATGGATGAGGCTCAGAAGCTGTACGTCTGCCCTCTCTACAAGACCAGCGAGAGGAAGGGCACCCTCTCCACCACAGGCCACTCCACTAACTTTGTCATTTCCATGGTGTTGCCCACTAGCCTGCGCCCTGAACACTGGATAAAGCGTGGTGTGGCCATGCTCTGCCAGCTGGATGACTGAAAGACTGAAGCACTTCACCGAGATAGTTTAAACAATGTGATGCCTTTTTTTATTCTGTCCTTTCACAATGCAAAAAATTAAACATGACAACTGTGTGTGACCACCTAGAGTTTGTGTTTCAAAGCTATGGAGAGATGATAAGCTTTTCAGTTCAAATGCCAACAAAATACAAAACTAGACGGTTTTCTGACATCATTTTCACAAAACAAACAAACTTAAAGGGACTTTAAATTCACATGGAGGTAACAAAATGTGCCTCAGACGCACTGTGAGTTGAGGTCATTACAAAACAAGCAAAAAAGAGTGCAATGCATTGGTTTTTATTACATTTCACAAATCTGGCTTGTCAGCTGCTACTCTTCAATAAAAAGATTCTGAGGCTGTGGTCCCTTTTCTCAGTGCCGACCTGTCTCTCTTGGCTGCTCACTGTGAGCTGATAATGTACTGTTAATGTGAAGGCTATGATCTGCTGCGCTGTCTGTTATCCAGGCTTTGCTGTCCTCCAGCACACAAAATAGTACAGCAACAAACATGGTAAAAAAAAAAAATTCTCATGAATAACCACGAAACAAAGAAGTGAAAAAAGAGCTTTATGTACAACAAATGGAAATGTGAGCTTAAACTCATGCATATGTAAATAAGGGCCTCTGTGTTATGAGTGAATGGGCATATGAGCTGAATGGTGGCCGTTGCGGTGCTCAGTGGGTCAAAGCGACATGGAGGTGCTGGCTGTGACGACCCCCGTAATCTGATATCATAGTGGGAGGGGTATAAATAGCTGCAGCCTGCTGACTCTACTGTTGTTAAAGCCACCGAAGGCCCACAGCACATTTGACTGAAGGTAAACACCGGACGATCAATGAATAAGGCCTCTGGAGAAAAAGCTAGATTGATTAATGTGTTTTCTGTATAGACGACCTGTTGGACTTTATGATTTGTTGTTCTAAAATGAATGAATAACAACTGCTCACATTGATTTGTGCGGTAGGAATCTCCATGCGCGTATTTTGGCCACACTGTAAACTCTCCGCATGAGGCACATGGCCTGTAAAGTCAAGAGCTACATGGCAAAATAGGGACTGCTCATTGGAGTCACTATAATCAAAATCTTGAATGTATTTTTATGCATTTCTGACATCTAATTCAACAGGAATGACAGGTGCTTAGCTGCACCCCTGTCAGTATTGAGGGCTGCGAGTTCTCAGGTGGCAGATTCAACAGTGTGGTTCACCTCATGACCGTGTCTCCTCAGAGCGAATTGACTTTGTCTGGACTAACAGATGAATACGGTGACAGAAGATGACTTTTATCAATCGGAGGACGACCTGGATGAAGATGAGGTGACGCAATACATCATTGAACAAAGTCTGAGTGAATACAGAAAGCTCAAAGGATTGAACCCAAGGTGAATGTCTAACCACCAAGTATGGGTTTCTATTTCTCTCATATCTCTTGTTGAACACTTGAATTTTTCTTTCCATAGTGATCTGACACCCGGCGAAGACCCTGATGAGATCTTCAAAGCAATCAAGGCGGGTAAGATGGTGTGATTCTTGAACCTGTAGCGGATTATTGATTAATCTTGCCAGAAGTTCTGATATATATATTGTACTGTCCTCATGTTTAGGGGACGAAGACGCGCTGAACAGACTGGTGGTGCAGACAGAGACCCTGTCCAGGGTTGATGAACGAGGATGGATCCCGCTGCATGAGGCCTCAGCGCACGAGAACAAGAGGACACTAGAGATCATCTTCTCAGGTAGTGAGGCTATGACTGTAATCTGTGACTCTTTTTTAAAAGTGAATCTGGCATGTTGATTTGATTGTTTTGTGTTCCAGCATCAGCACCGGGTGCAGCCCAGTGCCGCACCCTAAAGGGGGAGACGCCGCTGTTCCTGGCAGTGGTTCATGGACTCAGAGAGAACGCTACATTCCTGTTACAGAACGCTTGTAGCCCGGATCTCCAGAACGATGAGCAGGATTCTCCATTAGTGGCAGGTCTGAATGCAAAATGCACCCCTTTATATTACTAGATACTAGATATTTGCTCATTTCTTATTTCTCAGCTATTCTGAACGACCAGTACGACTTGGCCACGCTGTTGCTGCGCTACGGTGCCGGAGTGGACCAAACGGGACCACTGAACAGGACGGCTCTACACGAGTCAGCCTTTTTAGGCCTGGAGAACTTTGTTTATCTGCTGCTGGTTTCTGGTGCCGACCCAAACGCAAGTGACATCAAAAAGAAAACTCCACTGGCTCTGGCTGCGCAGAATGGACATCTGAACGTGGTGGAGGTCCTGTTAGAAAAAGGTATGTTAGATACGGGGATTTAACCTCCGCTGTGGATATCAAAGGTTTGATTACTGATTTATTTGATCTGACAATTTATAGTGCAATAGTGGAGGATAAAACAAAAAAGCACTTTGTAAACTCTGTGTGTCAAAAGTGCTATGTCAACAAAGTTATTATTGTTATTATTTAATCTTTCCATGCTGTTTTCTAGGTCTGGAAATCGCCCATGCATATTCTTATAGTAAGCCTATATGTCTTGATTTTGTAGGAGCCCATGTGTGTTGTGAGTCAGAGTCCGGCAGTGTCTTGTTCGATGCAGCCGCATCGGGAAACCCCGACATAATCTCCTTGCTGCTGGACCACGGAGCCGATCCCAACCGGCCTCTGTACAGCGGGCACCTGCCGCTTCACCGCGTGGCCTACCATGGTCACATATTGTGAGGAATATCTGTGTCACGACATCTAGCTCTCCCACTTTTCAAATAGAGTCTGAACCACGCTGTTGTGTTCTCTGGCAGGGCACTGGAGCACCTCATCCCCGCCACTGAGCTGGACGCCGTGAAGGAAAGTGGAATGAGTCCTCTCCACTCTGCTGCCGCGGGGGGGCATGCCCATTGTGTGGAGATGCTCCTCAAAGCTGGCTACGATCCCAACTTCATGCTGCACCCAAGGGTGCGCAGCAACTACGACGATGAGCGCAGGTCTGCCCTCTTCTTCGCCGTGTCCAACGACGATCTTCAGTGCACCCGCTTGCTGTTGGAGGCTGGGGCAATGGTGAACCAGGATCCCCTCAACTGTCTGCAGGTGGCTCTCAGACAGGGCAACTATGAAATGATCAACACGTTGCTGAAGTTCGGGGCAAATGTGAACTACTACTCCCGCGTCAACACCACTCACTTCCCCTCAGCGCTGCAGTACGCCTTGAAAGACGAGGTCATGCTGAGGATGATCCTGAACCACGGGTACGACGTCAAGCGTTGCTTTGACTGTCCGTATGGAGACGGTTCCCACGACTATGCTCCTTGGACGGCCACAGTCATCAAAGACATGGTGGTGAGCCGACGCTTGTCTGGGAGGAAAAAAAAGGATGTAAAGAATTGAAGAAAAATGAATGAACTCAAGGTTTTTTCTTTGACTGCCACGTGTCTTTGTCTCCTAGTTCTGTGAGGTGATAACGGTGTCCTGGCTTACGCACTTATCGGCTCAGGTGGTGAGCATCATGCTGGACTACACCGACCACGTCTCCTTCTGCACCAAACTTAAGGACACCTTGGAGGAGCAGAAACAGTGGCCGGAGATCTGCCAGGTTCAAAGTGAGAGCTGATCCAGCTTTACTTATTTTCTACCCGCCAGGGTGTTTTGATGACATTGTGTGCATTCATTGACTTAAAGTGGCAATCCCATAGAAATAGAATCGAGTAGAATGGATATTTAACGTTTTTCTGTGGTCATTTGAGTAGCACAAAAGAAGATGGCGATTGTTGTCAATTGTTGTAATGACAACAGACGTCAGTAAGGTGTTTGTCGCCGCTCGCAAGTTAGAGATCAAACAGCTCCAGAGACGGATGGCTGGCTAGTTAGCAAGGTAGCTTGTCCCACATGGTGGCATTAGCAAGCTAGCTAACTAGCCAGCTTTCCGCTAGGTAGCTTGTCCTTCTCCGGAGCGGCGGTAAGTGATGCGGAGTTACGGATAGACCCAGCACTAGCCAGCTGATGCTAAATAGCTAGCCAGCATGATCCCACCATGCTTTAATGCTACACTGGTTACAGAAAAATGAGCCAAAGAAAGTTGTCACTTATCTGGTGATAGCAATGTGTTTTCCTACGCTGTGACGAGAGTGTAAATTTGACTCTTCTGCTCTGGCTCACGTTACTACTCCTCTGCTCGTTTTAGTCGTTGAATGTCACCACAGACACCAAGTTCGTAATACTGCAAACATTTATTTTGCCATACTTTCGTCAGTGGGCCATAGGCTCAGTCAACATTGTGTTACCTCCTTCGGCAATAGACAGTGATATTTACATGAAAATATTCAAGATTGCCACTGTAACTGACTTTATTTACACTCAGGAAACGCACGGGGCCTGAAGCACCTCTGTCGGTTGCGGATAAGAGAGCATCTCAGTCGCCTGCGCTTGAGAGCCCCACTTTTCATCAACTTCCTTCCTCTTCCTCAAAGGCTGAAAGATTACCTACGCTACAAAGAGTTTGATGTCTACAGCAGGGGCAGCCTCGTTCACCCGCACTGAAAACGTGTATACAGCTGTCACAGAGGCATGAAGACAGTCAGGATTCAAGGATAATTTACTGTCATTATGCAACACAGGGATGTACAACATAATTCAGTTGTAGCCCATTTGCAACACAACAAACACATGACAAACAAAACAAAACCAGTAGTACATTCCTGTAGTACATTTTTTTTAAATTTGCATCAAAAGGAATGTAAACAGCAGCAACAAAAACAGTTCTCTGGGCAGATAATATGGCCGACATCTTCACATTAAAGATTGTGTTACCTGTATCATGTCGTTTTTCCAAGTACATGTTGGCTACTTTATGCCGTGCAATATTATTTGTAGGCCACAAAGTTGTAAGTATGTACTTTTGAGTTCTTTCTTTTAAAAAGCTGCAGTGACGCGTTAATGTGTTGTGTAAAGATGCACTCTTTGTTTGAGCAACGCTCTGTTTTTAATGTATTATTATTGCAGTACATTTATCATTATAAAGTCGTATTGTAGTAAGAGTCCTTTTATAATGTGAAGACAGGAAATTGAAATGCGAGGTGGCCTGAAAACATAAAACCAGTAATGCAATTAAAACGTAATAAAATACATTTAAAATAACTCGATTCTTTCTGCTTTCTTCTATGATTAATGAGTGGAGGAATACATGCCTCTTTGTCACCCACTGGTGGTATAATGAAGTACTGCAAGAGGGATTTGTTCTTCAGGTTTTACAGTAATACAATATATATATTTATATTTTGTACACATATATACACTTATAAACACATATATGTATGTACGCTTACATACGTTTATATATATTGTGTATATACTGTATACATCTATAAATATAGCTAAGTAAATACACACACGATATATATATATATATATATATATATCCATCCACACTTGTAAAATTTTGCACATTGATTCAAAAAATAAGATGTTAAAAATCTAATAAAATATTAATGATGTACAGTCAGGACGTCCATCGCAGGGTTTCATATATTTTGGCTGCATCACTCATCGCCACATCTATCACTAACGACGTTACATGAAGCCTCGCAGTATATCCATCCGCCGCTGGGCGGCGCGGATGTTCTTGTATGTAAACATAGTGACGGCAGCGTTTTGCAGTGGTGGAGAAGAACGTATACGTCATTTTCACAATGGCGGAGGCAGGGTGAGGAGGAGAGAGAGTGTATATGTGTGTGTGTGAGTGTGAGTGAAGCGGTGCCGTAATCGTTTTACAGCTACATTGCCCGTTAATTCCTGCGCACGGTGTGCCTCGGTAAAATGGCCCTGAACCCCAACGGGAGAAGGGACGCAGAATGTACCGAGACGGACTATCTCCAGCCGGAGGAGGGTGGTGGCGAGCACCCAAAGAATTCAGCCGCCACCTCGGCCACAGTCAACCAACAAAATGGCGATCAGCCTGGATGTGGAGACGGCGTAATGCCCGAACAAGAAGCCCCTGAACGGCGGAGGAGCTCGCAGGCGAGACCCGGCGAAGAGCAGCCGCGGAGGAATTTCCAAATCCCGAGGAAGATAAAAGGTGGTGCTGCTATTTTGAAAACACAGCCTGTCCGTGTTTTTCTTAATTCTGCTGCATGTTGCTAGCCCCTGCTAACGTCAACCGTTACGCTAACTAGCGTTACCTGCTGGTCACGCTGGTTTAACGACTTTTCACTGAAATTGTGATTAAACCAACTGTCCTATTATTTAAACACGAGGGGGGAAGATAGCCGTTGACAAATGTAGCGCGAGTGGTATTAAGCAGACACAGCTTATGGTTGTCCCCAAAGTCCAGAGAGAGACGCACAGGCTGCACTGTCCATTTATTTTAAATATACAAAGCCCACCATCACCTTTTCCACGGGACCAGAGTCCGATGCAGCTGGTGTCATACAGTGTGTTTTTGCAGCCGTCACCTGACAACATGTGGGGGTGTCTCACTGACCTCAGTGAAGGGCGTGAAATGATCCACCTCCACCTGTCTTCTGTGGATGTTCTCACAGTACCAGGACACCAAGGGCTGCCCAGTCCTCGTCCCACTGCAGCATCCCTCTTACACATCACCCTAAACACTCCTACAGACTACAATACAATGACACTGCCCCCCCCCCCCTCATCATGTCCCAAAAGTTATTTGCATATATGCAAAGTTCAGCTGAAGTTGCCGAACTTGACATTTTCAAGCCGCGCACACAAAGTCTTCATGCACAAGTAGGAAACTTGTGAGATGGACCTGGCTGCACTACTTTGTGCTTCACATGAGAGATGTTTACTACCTGTTACACCTCCATGCTTGTGATGCTCCATCCAGTCAGTGGTTTCACTCATTTGGATGTATTTGGGTTGACATAGTAAGTCTCGGTGTCGCCTGTCCCAGCGGGGTTTTTTTCCGTTGATGTGAAGGAGCTCCTGGTTACTGTTGTCCATCAGTGTTTTATTTCAAGGACCCCTCAGTGACCCTCGGTACACAAAGAGCACTTGTCTGCAAGCATGTCACTTCCTCCTGCTCCTAATATTGACACATGTCAATATATGATAAACATGTTTGATTCCTCTTTTCGTGCAAGAAAGAAACACTTTAATATATGACCCTCTAGATGAGAGTAGAGGATAGTCCGTTTGATGTTTCTGTCTCCCGTGGTCAGACTTTAACGTTTTACTTTACTTTTTGTTGTACCTCCTTCCGCTCGACACTGACCCCGCTGGTTTCCCCTCTTCTCGTGCGCAGGCTTGTACCAGTTCCTGCCCCCCGACAGCCGGGAGTTCGAGGACCTCATGAAGATCGTCTCCTCGTTTTACCTCGACTCGTCGTCGCGAGGAACCTTCTCGTACTGCAAGGCCCGGCTCATCCACAACGAGCTGCTGGAGAAGGAGGTGGGCCGTCGCCGTCTAGTCCTGCTGCACAATGTCACCGTGGAATGCTTGATCCCTTTTTGTATTTGCAGGAAAGAGCACACGTGTGACAGCACGTGTTTAACCACATACGTGTGTGTGTGTGTGTATATATAAGTACACGGTGGGATGTTTGTGAGTTTCATGCTGCTCATTTTTGTGGCAGTTCATCGAGAAGCGGAGAGCGATGAAGCAGGAGGGGCGGACGGAACAAGAGCTGACCGAGTCGTACTGCTTCCTTTATCCGGACAAATCCAAGGTGCTGACCGGCCGCGAGGCTCCAGCGATGTACTGCACCGAGTGTAAACTCACCTGAGGCAAAGTTGTGACGCGCTTTTGTTCGTTCTCTTGTTGTGCGCAGCTCCAGTGGATCTGTGAGAAGGGTCTGTCGGTTGGACACTCCAGGATCACTACACTAGGAAATCCATCAGTGGGTAAGTTGGTCATGTTTTTGTTTTTTTAACTGTTTATTGTCATTTTACAAAACTTACAAATCCCTACACACACTGTATACATGTGCACATCTATGTACAGGCATTAAAACAAGGAATGACAACAATACTAATGTAAAACCTCGTCTTTTCGTGAACTCTATTAAGTTGCTTATTAACTGTTTATTATTCTCAAAATGTCTCCCCTTGAGATCAATCGATACAGATTACAACATATAAACATCGACACATACGTCGCCAGTTCGTCGCGTTGCTGTGAAAGGAGACTGTTGTTCACGGATGTTGTTTAAAGAGTTGCCGCCCTGACAGATGATTTGCATCTCAAGATGTTTGATTAGCATTTGGACCTGATTACAATGTGTCACATGCCACATCCAGGGCTGGGAATGACTCTGATATATGCAGCAGTCTGTCACTTCAATGTTGGGTCACAACACACAAGGCGTGACGGCTTTGTCTTGTTCTAAAATACATCAACCAATTGACATAATTCTCAGGCTACGTTCAAAAGTGTTGCTGAAGCGCTCGTTGACGTAATTATGTTGTTAACCAAACTAACGTCAGTTTGCAGCTTCGTGTCATCGGCTTCCAATGAAAACGTGACTTGAAAAGTGTCACTTTTAACAGCGTAAATGTGAGACTGCCAGCGCATCGTTGATGGAGGACGAGTGCGACGCGTTCTCTTCTGATTCACTTCTTTTGTCATCGCAGGTGTTTACGTCTCCAAATATTCCGACCTGTTGCAAATCAATCCCTTTGAAGTGGGCTCATCCGGGGACATGATCGTTTTTAAAGTTATGAGGGTATGTACAGCTGCCGCTCAGTTTGTGACGTTGTCAGAGTTGTAACCCTCGTGGGGGGGCGGGGGGAATGTTCAGCTCACCCGTGTGTTTGTCCTCTCAGGGTCGAATAAAGCACATCCACGAGAACATGCCGAAGAACGCGATGGAACCTACTCCCAAGTTCGACTGTCACTTGTCCAAAAGTGCCAACAGGGTCACGTCTTTGCTGTCTTACCGGGCGTTTGAGCTCACGCAGGTAAACCTCGCTCGTCACATGTCGTGTGTTTTTAAAGTAATGTGAGTTCTCTTATTTCTTGGGACAGTGTTTGTGTAATTGAATGCGTCTTTCTTGTTGTGTTTTTTTTAAAGCAATATTTCTTTGAGTTTGCGTTCGATGAGATCAAGGCCCGGCCGCGGCACGCGTGCCCCTACGCTGTGGTTTCCTTCAAGTACAAAGGCAAGGAGGCCGCTGCTACGCCCATGACGTCACACAGGTACGGCTCCCTCAGCAGGTACCTGCAGACAGTCGGGAGGGCTGTTGCCATGTTCTGTGTTAGTTTTTAACAGGCTCTTCTCTCTCTCTGCTTCACAGGTTTCACACGATTTCCTCTGAAGGAGGTCGAGGTAAAAACTATTTTTGACTTTTAGATATTTGATAAATATTGAATGAGACAAATAATGAGTGCTGCACCCTCAAAATGATCCGATTCACCAAGAGGACGAAGTGCTGTTTTAGTTATGAGCTCTTTGTATCGTGTGTGACCTGTTTTAGGGAGGAGCTGCTACACGGTGTGGAGTGGTCCATTGGTGAACAAGGGCCACGAGTTATTCCCAATCTGTTTACGGTCCTCGTCGCGCCCTTACCTCCCGTTCAAACTGTGAGTAAACCTTCATAATCCTGTTCACCCGGAGCCTCCTCGGTGCTTCTAAAGAGGAAGCTCGAATCCACTCAATATCCAGTCAATATATATATTTATCTCTGTGATAAATCTGCTTCCCATGAAGGCCTGAGAAGCTGGAGATGAGCAGAGGCATGCAGCTGGATCAGGTGAAGCGAAAGATTCCCTCTGTGCTCTTTTCTTGGGACACTTACAGCGCGTCACGGGAAGGTCAGTCCTCACCCCACACGTGTTCACCTCGTCATCAAATCATGTTCAAGTCATCAATCTATTCTAAATGCAAACGTGTCCTACAGGAACATGGACGTAATCCATCCATGTGATTGCAAACAAAGTGTTTCAGATAAAAACCGAGCCGCTGCGCAGATGAGCTTCATTTCCTGCTTTTCTTCTGTCGGCAGTGATGAAATGTGGGATGTCCTGCAGCCTGTTCGAGGTGGTGGACGGAAAAGGCAAACCCACCAGCGGCAGCTTGGCAGCGCTGGTCCACAAACTGGAGAGGGACAGGATGGTGAGTCAACCGTCGGCCGCTAGCCACCGCGTTCCCCTGCGTGGAAACCAACTGAAAAGATCCGGAATGTGACTCGCAGCGTGTCGACAAAATCTACTTCCAAGATTCAGGAATCAAAATCTAAGAAACACACACAGCCGGAGGAGAATGGAGATTATAGTTTACAACACGATGTAGATAACATAGAGAGCCATCTGTCACAACGGTCATGCTGCTTGTTTGAAAAGACATTTAAAAAGCTGAAGTACTGGTGTACACACAGTCAGACTGGTGTTATGATCGCTCACGTTATCAGATAATGACGCACTGTGGTTCGTCTGACCCGGCTCTCCTCTCATCCAGGTGCTGGTGAAGTCCTTGTTTGACCGGGGCTTTCTCTTCCTGCTGTCCTCGGCGCAGATGGTCGAGTCCAAAGGTGCCGAAGAAGCTTTTACTCTCCTCTTAAAGCTCTCCGCTGTGCCGTTTCAACACCCACTTGTTGCCTTCGGCGAAGGGTTCAACTGGAAAAAAAACAGTTTGTTTGTTTTGCAGAGCGGCGGGGGCGTGTCGAGAAGAACCTGCAAGCGCTATTCATCTTTCAGGAGTCAAGGATGGTTGTCAAGTATTGTAAGTATTATTCACTCTATCCATCCTTTTGTTCTTGTGATTGGGCCTCCAGTGGAAGCATGAAGCTCCCAACCGGAATGTTTTATTGAGAAACGGAGAATGTTTGGATACAGCAAAGATGTTTCTCACGTCTACCGGCTGGTTTCTGTGTTATAACCAACTCCTGGTGTAAAGATCCCGTCTCTAAAGTCTTTATTCGTGCAGATAGACGTCTTTAACGAGACACTAACGTGCGTCCTCCATCGCAGCATCCAGACTGTTCGAGCCAGAGCCGCTGTCGACGGAGCCCCAGCCCGCCATCCTGTCCTCCGTGGATCCCTTCGTCCCGGCTCTGCACTACGCGCTCTTCAAGCTGCGCGCCAACCCGGGCAAGGACCTGAGCTCGGGGGTGGAGCGCCAGGCCACCGACTACCTGACCCGCAAGGACTCGGGCACGGTGCGGCCGTTCATTCTGCCCGACTACAAATACAACGCGGAGGACAGGACCAACCCGCTGCTGGTGCACAGACCCAAATGCAACATGGAGGCCGTGCTACGCTCTTACGTGCACAACCCCGGCAACTACATTTTACCTCTGAGCAAGACGAAGAACGTCATCAATAGAATAAGGAACCCCGTGCCCGTGCCCGTGCCTGTACCTGTACCCGTGCCTGTGCCCGTTCCCACTCCTGCGCCGGCCCCAGTGGAATACAGCCCCGTGTCCGACTGGGGCGGCTCGGACAGGGGCTCGGACAGGGCGGAGAGACCCGCGGAGAGGCCGCCTGTGGAGAAGCCGCCTCCGGACAGGCCGGCACAGGAGAAAGCGCCGTCGGACAGCAGCAGCAGCAGCAGGCGGAGGCAAGGGTTGGCCCATTCTAACGGGGCCCAGGCGCAGCACAAGACCCCCGCGGAGCCCCAGCCTCAGCCCCCCCAGAGGCTGCGTCTGTCCCAGAACGACTACGAGAAAGACAAGATGAAGCAGCTGCTGAAGCTGATCCAGCTTCACAAGAAGGCGATCGTGAAGGAGCCGGGGAAGGAGCGGGGGGAGGACGGGGCGTGGGACGTCAGCAGCCTGAAGAGGAAGTTCGAGGGCGATGATCGGGGGGGCGCGAATAAGCACCAACGCACGGACCCGCTCAGCAACGGGGAACCCAGCAGAGGTGAGGGGGGCCGAGGCTTCAGTGGTGTGATTGAATTTGAGGGTTTTCTTCCTCTGAAATAATGAATATTATATTGGTCTGATTAGCTCTCAGGAATTGCATTGCAAATTAAAATAAAAAAAAGAGCTTTGGCATTATTTTAACATGCAGCCAGTGTATTGCTTTGCAAATTGAATTACTTTACGCTTGTTTTCGTTGTTAAACGTTGAGGTTTCTGTTCATATTCCTCTCTGCTGGTGGAACAGCTGCTACAGCCATCTTAGAGTTAAGTGCACTAGAACCTGAACTGCAATTAAGGTAGTTTAATTTCAACCGTAAATGTTATTTTAACCCATAAAAGTTGGCAAATTTGCAATGATGCGTAATCCTTCTTCACAAGGAAAACGGTAGTTCTTCGAGTTTATTGAGGATATTTCAAATCGTCTCTAATTGGCTGTGTGTCTCCCGCTAGGAGCCCAAGCAGAAGAGATCGGAGATGAGGTCGGGCACGCCGACAATCTGACAGCGGTGATGGAGAGCATGGGCATCTACGACACCGACCTGAGGGCTCACGGCAACGCCGGCGCCCCCGCGGTGAACGAGACCCAGCGCCTCCTCAAGATCCTCCTGGCTACCCTCAACAAAGCCGTGGCTCAGGGTTCCACGTCCGCGCAGTCGAACCACGGCGAACCGTCGACGGGCACAGGGAGCGGGGAGCCGGATCTCAAGAACCCGAATGAGCCCGCGGCTCACACCAACTACACAGAGGTGAGATGTGAGCTGCTTCGAGGGTTGATCTGTTGGAGGGTTGGAGTGATCAAATGTAATTAACGGGGGAAAAATGCATTCAAGCAGACGTCGAGCTCTTGCTGTTTGATGAAAAGAGGGGAAAAAGCTGCCGGTGATCACACCGGCTGGTCTCGGTGTGATCGAGGCCTTAGACGTGTTTGTAGATCTAAAAATAATTGCTGTTCTTTTATTCCGTTTAGGAGGACATGGACTGTAGCCCTGGTAGTCTGCTCAGCCCGGGCTCCCCAGCAGCGCAAGCTCACACCTCAGACACCACCACCTGGGTGAAGCCGGCCAGTGAAGGTACCTCAAAGCAGTCTTTACACAGAGACCTCGCTCCCCTTGTGGGCATATTTAGATCTGCTTCACGAGGCTTCTTGTGTGACATGTTTCTTCTTCTTCTTCTTCTTCGTCTTCTTTTTTTTCCTTCCAGACCAAGCGCAGCCTTTTCCTGAGCCGGAGCCCAAGCCGGAGGCCGTGACGGTGACGGACAGCTGCGCAGAGCCGAAGACGCCCGTCAACGCGGACACAAAAAAGCCGGGCGCACCGCCGACGTTACCGGCCGCGGAGGAACTTCCCTCCCGGCCCTCCATCAGCCTGGACACCATACTGAACCAGGAGATTCACAGCCTCACGTCTGACATTAAGAACATCATGCAGACTCACCGCATCTGCTATCCTTCGCGGCTGTCCCCGCGGCTGCCCCCCCGCCACTGCTGGCTGGCCAACAGCTGCTTCTCGGACTTCGTGGTGCCCTTCGTGTCCCCCGTCGCCGTTCAGGGCCACGTCAGAGCGCTGTGCGAGAAGATGAACAAGTTGATCCCGGCCCCGCCCACTCCCTCCCAGGTCACCTCCCCGCCGCCCCCGGTGACCACGTCCAGTCTCGCCACACCGCCCCCCACCCCGGTACAGACTGCCAAGCCTAAAGCGGACCCCTCCCTGTCAAAGAGCGCCGCCTCCTCTCACAGCGGTAAAATGGGCACCGTTAAAGGCACGGCGTCCACGAAGTCGAAAGCGGCCGGCCCGTCGGCGGAGCCGGAGGCAGAGATCTACTCTCCCTCTCACGTCACGCCAGAGTCTCCAGAGACCAAGGCCCAGAAGGCGGCTGCGGGCAGCGGGCCGGGCCTGCTGGCCGGCAGCCTCATCGGGCAGCTGAAGCCCGAGGTTTTCAGCAGCCTGGTGGAGATCTTTAAGGACGTCACCAAGAACACGGTCAAGTTCTACATCTACTGCGGGGACGAGGGGGAGGAGAGCACCGTCTGCAAGGAGATCAAGGTACGGCACGCGGGTTTGGAGCAGTCACTGTCGGTCACGTTATTCATTCCTCTGTGAGACGGTTCGCTCAACAAACGGGTCAAAATGGTGAAAAATGTCCCTCACAAGCTCCCAGAGTCCTCCGTGACATCTTCCACTTGATCCAATCACAACACAAAGATCTCAGATCTAAAAATAAACTCCTCACATTTCAGAAACTGAGCAGCTGATTCATCCGACGAGCTACCTCCACTTTAACTGGATTATCAACATCTTTGTCTAATCACACTTATTTGACTAAAACCAAAACGACCGATGAGTCGAGTAACCGACAAAGACGGGGGAGCCCGAATTCTTTACATATTTTCACATCCATTTTCTTTCATATTCTTCATCTGTAGATTTAATTTAGATCAGCCTCTGCAGCTCTCTGCAGTAGTAATCTGCTCACACACACACACACAGAGGAGAGAGGCTGCACATACCGCCGGTGGGAATGTGAAACGCCGCACCGGCTCCTCTTTTGTCACTATGCGTTCCTCGTCTCGGCGCTCGGCTCTCTGCAGCCGTCAGTCAAGCCGCTGTTTGTAAGTGTAAGCGAGGCGGACGCGGCGTTCCTCCGTCTCGTCTCTGAACGACTCCGTCTCCCTCTTGTCTGTCACAAAGGAGTACTTGAAGAGTCTCGGCAACAGCGAGTGCAGCCCGCAGACGTTTCTGGAAAACAGCGGCAGTTTAGATAAGCTCCTCATCATCATCCCGAACGAGGACATCGCCGCACACGTGCACAAGGTACGACCCCGCCTCCCGACACCGGCCGATTGAACATCTGCTGCGGAGTGTTGTGTTTAATTATTTGAGTTGTCAGGGTTATCCTCATACTGCATCGAGGTATTTTTCTTCTGGCCCTGCAGATCCCGGCGCTGGTGTCTCTGAAGAAGTTGCCCTCGGTGAGCTTCGCCGGAGTGGACACTCTGGACGACGTCAAGAACCACACCTACAATGAGCTCTTTGTGTCCGGGGGCTTCATGGTGTCCGACGAGTTTGTCCTCAACCCCGACCTCATCACACAGGGTAAAGTTGAGCCGTTCTTTGAGGGGAGCTGTGCGAACTCATGCATCGGTTGGACAATACTTCAGAGCTTTTATTGTGTCGTTTTTTGTGCAGATCGTTTGCAGGGGCTGCTGAAGTTCCTGGAGGAGCAGAGCACCCCCGAGCACCCCTGGCAGTGGAAGGTGCACTGCAAGTCCCAGAAGAAGCTGAAAGAACTGGCGAGGTCAGTATCTCGAGTAGGAGCGTACCCCAAAATAGTGGGAACCAAATCCTAATTGTCTTGAGCCAGACTTTGAGCCGTGAATCAACACCGTGACACTCTATGAATCTGCTCCTTCCCTTAAAGGTTGAACACCAACGCCATGGGGCTGCTGAACCTCCTCACTTCCTATCAGAAGAAGCACCTGGTGGAGTTCCTCCCGTATCACGAGTGCGACACCCAGTCGCGTCAGGCTCCGGACCTGGACTGCCTGATCAAGCTCCAAGCTCAGCACACGCAGCAGCGGCACCTTGTCTTCCTCACAGGTATCGTGGTTCACGACCCTTTCTGTGCGGTGGACTAGCACCGCTCCTTTGTCTCGTGTTGTCCATTTGAGCTACTTTTAGTTTCATTTGATGACGTGTTTTTAGCCTTGAGCACCAAACGGTGGATGTGTGCTTCGTGCTCTGTGTAGATGGCGGCCGTTAAGCTTTGTTTGTACTCGCGCTTGGCGCCTCGGCAGACGAGCGTTAACGGAGGCCAGAGGGCGAACAAACAAAATGAACTGTGAGGAATCAAAAGGAGAACGAGTCTGACTCGTATCTCATGTTCATGGCCTACTTTATCGCCTTTGTACAAGATCTGTGAAGAAACACGGCAAGTATTGAAAGCATTAAATAACATGTACTTGTGCTTTTATCAGTGAACTATTCGTAACAATCATGTGATCGCCCGCAGCATTACGTCGTTTTCTAGCGCTCGAGCCGGCTTCACCGCGGCGAGTATAAACTAAGCTTCACGTTACAGCGAGACGAGGCGCGCTGTCATAATAACTCTGTTTAAAGTGTTGATGTGAGACGCGTTGTCCTTTTATACCTTTAAAATGAAATCCATTATTGGAGTGACGGCTGTGTTTTGGCTTATTTGTGATGTGTGTTTTTTTACAGAGCGGCCGTTTGAGATGTTCCTCCAGTACTCCAGAAACGGGATCGTGATCGGGAGCATCGACGACGTCATGAGCGGCTTCCACAGTCTGATCGGCTCCATCAATCAAAACGAGCTTCCAACACCGCCCTCTACAGGTGGGCAGCGGCAACAGCAAACATATTGAGGATTTCATGTCATGCAGTGTTCTGTACAGCTTTCTTGACAGTTGAATACGTCCTTTAAGTTATTTAATACACTGTTGATGCTGTTAATGCATCTGTAACACATTTGTTTGATAATTTCTTCCTTTCGTTTCTCTCTTTCTGCCTCTTTCCTGCTCTGCTCGTAGTGAATGACGAGTGTGTGGAAGAGGAGGACATGTCGATAGACTCTGAGGACGATGATAATAATGACGGCGGCGAGCCGACCACCGTGTCGGATCCCCCAGAGCGGAGCGAGGCCGTGGAGAAGGGGAAGCCTCCGCTTCCGCCCCCTCCAGAGACGGAGGAGTTTCGGCCTCCGCTCCCGGAGCAGCAGGCCACCCCCGACAGAACTCCCACGCTGTCCGAGTACAGCGCTCTCAAGACGGCCATCTCTCAGTTCAAGGCCACCAACCAGATGGGTTTGGGCTCTTCGGACATCGGCGGCTTGTCCCCGGGAGGTTTCCCCGTCAACCCCCACCAGAGCTTCCTGTGCCCCTCGGCCTCGTGGTCGTCCTACACCGGCTCCTCCAGCTACGCGGCCTCCCCGGCCTACCCCGCGTCACCCTGCAGCAGCACCCAGGAACAGGACTACCGCCCCCCGGTCCCAGCGGCCCCATCCCCTGCCACGATCCCGCCCCCGGCTGTCATGGCCGCGGCGGGACCGCTAGCCAACCTGGCGTCCCTCCCCTTGGAGGTCAGGCCTCCCCCTCCGCCTCACCTCATGATGCTGGGCCACGTGTACGGCTCGGACGCCGGCGGTGCCGGGAACTCCCCGCTCACCACCTCCCTCCCTTACACAGACCACAGTGACTCAGCCCAGCCAGCGTACATGGCTGGCATTCATCAAAATGCTGGCGGGACCCCCTCGCAACACGACAGGACACTCACCCGGCCTGGAGACGGTCTATGGGGGACCGGCTCCTGTCGGACTGCTAGCGGACCTCTGGACCCCAGCGGGCTTCCTCAGACTGGGGAAACCCTCGGAGGCAGCGCCCCTGGTAGTCAGGGGGGCAGGACTCAGGTGAATTGCATTAACAACCTTGGAGCTTCTGTGGGTATTCCCACAGTGGCCACCAGGGGGGGCTCTATAGTCAGGCCAAAGATGCCTCCACATCCAATGTGTGGCATCGGCTACGGCAGTATAGGTGGCATCCCTGGACAGATGGACCATGGGCCTATGCGGGGGGGTATGGGTCTTGGTTCTTTAGGGAGCTATCGAGGTAGAGGACCTCCACCGGTAGCGCTTTGGCCTCGGCCAGGACGAGGACACGATCGGGGGGGCGGGTCGGGAGGTGGTCCCTGCTTTTGGGGTTACCCGGCAGGCAGGGGCGGGGCACAGGATCACTACTCGGACTACACATACACTCACAATTATGCTCCCGAATAGACAATCAAAACATGACCGAAGGGCAACACAAACGCCAAACTCCAGAGACTATTAAAGCTGGCTGAATGTAAATATTTCCTTGTCATGAACGCATTGATTTGAATCTGGGGAAAAAGGAATCCTGGTTTTCTACATTAATGAGATAATTGATACAGGCAGTGCCGAGTGTCCTACCGTGGTGTGAACTGTACGTACACTCTTTCCCTGTTCAAAACCACTATATTTATATTTGCCAACAAATGGTAACGGCCTTCCAGCTTCTCGGAATCGATCATGTTATTTCTGTTTGTCCAGGTTTTGAACGGCTTGTGAACCAGTGGGAAAGGCTGATATTTTTTTAAGGAAAACAAAAAAATAATAAAGTGAATTCAATTTCGCTTTTGCTGTTGGTTTTTTCTTTTTCTTTTACATATTTGGTTGTCCTAAATTCTATGAAAAAGAACATTTAAAATCTTATTTGTGTGACCAGTTTGATGACGGTGTCGAGCAAACTATTAAAAATATAAATCACAGCTGTCTCACTGTCCTTTCACTCCGAACTCTCCTCCTTTTTATTCATCAGCCTACATTTTATATGTGCAGAGTGAAGGTGGACGAGTTGACCTTTTAACAACAAAGTGTGTGTCATAAAAAGCCGTCCGCTGAGACTTCAATCTGCTCACGTGGCTCAGGTTCCTCAGAGAGAAGGCGTGTTGCTCTTCATAGAACGTATTAAAGAGCTTTTAAATACTGGACAGAATCATGTGTGACGGGCACTGCGGTGGAAATCGGTTAAATCCATTTCCTCCGGCAGGGTGCGCTGCATGTGGAGGGAAATGCAGCTCTTAAAAGCCCCTTGAGGCTCCATGCCGAGTGCCTTCGGCCCCTTAACTCAAACCACCACTGAAGGGATCGTGATGAGGGCCCTCTGTTGGCTTCACTGTAGTGCTTTTATAACCCAGCGGAGGAGCTGGCTCAATAAGCACACCAGGGGGCGCCATTCCCTCTTAATGTGGAAAATAGGTTAGCACTCTATCTCCAGAGCCTCCTGTGCCGGTGGTGCATTAGAAGCGCCACAGTAACTCTGGAAACTAAGAACCCCCCCCTCCATTAAACCAGTTGCCCTTTAAGCATATCACACAAACACGAAGCACGCTACTTTCTGTTGTATTTGGCTGCTTCCTACTATACACAGATTCATTTACAGCTGCAACGCTTAACCTCAAACACCGCGTCGCGCTGCGTTGTTGGGGGGTTGTGTTCAAGGTCCACGGGATCCGCAGGTGTTGACGATGGTGGGAAAGCACACTGACCATTTTAATCAAACTGCACGTCTCTGGTGGATGTACACTGAAATATTAACAATACAATGAAACGTGATGAACTGAATATGCAATAGATATTCAGACAAAAGTGAAACCTATAATAAATACAAACAAGTCATTTTCACAAATATTGTTTTTTTGTGCTGTGTACATTTTGTAAAGAATAATCAAATGATACATGGCATGAATATACAATTAACACCTGTAGGAACGGATTTTCTTTCACTGGCCCTGAACACAACACTCACATTTCACCTGTTGATGGTTAATTAGCTTAGATCAGCTGTTAGCACGAAGCTAACTGTTTTCACATTCAGCAAACACGGAGCAGCGGTTATTGGGAGCCATGTTTCCGGCTACCTGGTGCATGTAAGTCCAGTATTGTACTGATGCTGTGCAGGCAGCAAACCGCGGGTTTATCAGAACGTGTATCTATCTTACGCTGCAGTGCAGAGGCAGGTTGTGTTTGTGCTCCACTGCATGTCTCTTACAGCTGCAGTTGTAGTTTCATTGCATATTAAGGCTTTACATTAAGAGGAGACACAACATGTGGAGGCTACCAAACATATAATTCAACATGAAACTTCCCCAATTGAATTCTTACATTAAGACAATCATTTTATGTATTCCAAGTTTTCTGAAAATGTTCTGTTAAAACATGCAAATGAGGCAATCTCACTGCAATACTCTACAGGTGAATATTCACCACTTCATCTCTCACATTAAGAAGACTACAGGTGAATATTCACCACTTCATCTCTCACATTAAGAAGACTACAGGTGAATATTCACCACTTCATCACTCACATTAAGAAGACTACAGGTGAATATTCACCACTTCATCACTCACATTAAGAAGACTACAGGTGAATATTCACCACTTCATCACTCACATTAAGAAAACTACAGGTGAATATTCACCACTTCATCACTCACATTAAGAGACGCTACAGGTGAATATTCACCACTTCATCACTCACATTAAGAGACTACAGGTGAATATTCACCACTTCATCACTCACATTAAGAGACTACAGGTGAATATTCACCACTTCATCACTCACATTAAGAGATGCTACAGGTGAATATTCACCACTTCATCACTCACATTTAGAGACTCTACAGGTGAATAGTCACCACTTCATCACTCACATTAAGAAGACTCTACAGGTGAATATTCACCACTTCATCACTCACATTAAGAGACTACAGGTGAATATTCACCACTTCATCACTCACATTAAGAAGACTACAGGTGAATATTCACCACTTCATCACTCACATTAAGAAGACTACAGGTGAATATTCACCACTTCATCACTCACATTAAGAAGACTACAGGTGAATATTCACCACTTCATCACTCACATTTAGAGACTCTACAGGTGAATATTCACCACTTCATCACTCACATTTAGGGACTCTACAGGTGAATGTTCACCACTTCATCACTCACATTAAGAAGACTCTACAGGTGAATATTCACCACTTCATCACTCACATTAAGAAGACTCTACAGGTGAATATTCACCACTTCATCACTCACATTAAGAAGACTACAGGTGAATATTCACCACTTCATCACTCACATTAAGAAGACTACAGGTGAATATTCACCACTTCATCACTCACATTAAGAGACTCTACAGGTGAATTTTCACCACTTCATCACTCACATTAAGAGACTGCAGGTGAATATTCACCACTGCATCACTCACATTAAGAAAACTACAGGTGAATATTCACCACTTCATCACTCACATTAAGAAAACTACAGGTGAATATTCACCACTTCATCACTCACATTAAGAAGACTACAGGTGAATATTCACCACTTCATCACTCACATTAAGAAAACTACAGGTGAATATTCACCACTTCATCACTCACATTAAGAGACGCTACAGGTGAATATTCACTACTTCATCACTCACATTAAGAGACTCTACAGGTGAATATTCACCACTTCATCACTCACATTAAGAGACTGCAGGTGAATAGAGTCACAACATGAACTCATAGATATCACCATGAAACTTCACCACTTCATCACTGATATTAAGACAAAAACATTTTGTATTACAAGTTTTCTGAAATGTTATGTTTAAATATGCAGATTAGGTATTATGTAATAATAACTTTTGGGGAATTTAGTGGAAATCTACAGACAAAGTAGTAAAATAAACACTTAAATGTGTATTTAGGATGTTTTCTCTCCACTCGTCTGAAGCTTTGGGCTTGCGACCCGTCAGGAAACAGCAGTGCTGACCCCATCATGTTGCAGAGGTGGAGTGTGTGAGTAATGAGCTCGTCCTCCAAAGGGACATTACCCCTCTCCACTGCTAACATGGTTCCATTTAAATAGATGCTCAAGGCACAAAGAGGTAGAAGTGTCCAATACTTCACATGAACTGCAAAGAAAGCTTCTGGGAGAAGTCCTGAAAGTTAAAACAAACTTGTGTTGCAGGATTGTGTGTTTTTTCCTTTTAACTACTCCGTTAATCGTCTCGTGACAGATTTATCCGGTGACCCTCGACGGGACCCCTCCCCTTAGGTTTGGAACCACCGGACAACGTCACTGAATCAGAAGTTGTTTATATTAGACGCAGGACTGCAAACGCCTCAGTTTATGAACAGCATTTTAATCTGATAAAGTCATAAATGACACTGGATCAGTCGTGGATACAGAACCAGAACATTTGACTGATATTACTTCTGTACTTTTACGAAGTTAGGATTTTGAATGAAGGAACTTTAACTTGTAACGGAGAATTTTTGTTACTTTTAATAAAGAATGTCACTACTTAGCTTTTCACAAGCAAAGAGTCATTTGATTCTAGTTTTAAAATACAAACAAACATCATAACACAGACACGTAGTGGGTGATGATGATTGTTTTAGGATGAGTATATACAGTGTTGTTATGCTGGTATTATAAAATACAGGAAATATCATGTAAGAAAGAACAGAATCACACTACATTTCATTTAACCTTTATTTATGCATGGACAATTATGCAATAACCTTATCAAATATTGTTTGTTTGTGACTAAAAAAGGACGCTCTCTACAAACCCCATCGTCAACAAAAGTACCCGTTTTGTACAGAAATGTAAAGTAAAGATAATGATGTGTGTTTCAGTTTTAAGCATGGTTTGTTAATTATCTGGACAATATTGTTCATCACAATTATTTTCATGAAGCAGCTGTGCTTTGAGCTAAGCATGCTAACATGCTGATGTTAAGAAGATGAGAATAATTGATGGATGGAGTCCTTATATTATTGGTTATAACTGGTTTGTTTCTCACGTAAGAGACATAAAAATGAAAGAAATAGATGTTTGCATATATTGTTAAATATGTGCACAACATGACCGATCCAAAGATCTGTGATCTAAAAGTAAAAAAAAAAGATTTCTTTCACTCAAAGTGGTGGACAAAGTGAAAAAAACCCAGATCGCCAGAAATGACATTGTTGAGACACTGTAAGACGTTGCAGATGAGACCTCTCTGACAGTACATGTCTCTTTTTAATGGAAACAATAAAGCCATATTTCATCAGAGTTCACTGTTATCTTTTAGTGGACAAGTGTGACGGATAACAACAAAGGATACAATACAGCTGGTGGGAGAAACGGCCCGAGCTGAGCACAGAGGGAGAATAGAAGGACGGGAGGATGTTGAAGAAAAGCGGTCGTGAGCAACAACATAAAAGTTAGGAGACTTTGAGTCATTGTGCTTGTCAGATCTCATAATATCCAGCTAAACTCTGTGCGCCGAAGCACATAACGGCCCCACGAAGACGCTTCCGTCACGCTGCACGGCTCAGATAAGGATGTGTCCCTGCGTACTGTGACGGATCTATACGTTTGACTTTTCATGTGCAATGTGCCCCGCGGCCGTCGGACCGAGACCAGAACCCTGTCGGACGCGTCGGCACATGCGGCTGCTTCATCCTGCTTTCATCCCGCGCCGTCTCATCCAAGTGCAGCGGTATGATGAACAGCCCGGTGTCTGGTGGGCAGCGGTCCATTTATTTAAGTCTGTTTTTTGGGAAGCGACCAGCTCGCCTCCTAAATAAAACAGAGCCACCGTGTAGCTGAACCCTGTGTGTGTGTGTGTGTGTGTGTGTGTGTGTGTGTTTCTCTCGAGCACCTATTCCAAAACAAAGTGTCTAATTAGAATGAAATGAGGGTTTTGAGTGGGTTCTGGTGGCATCGGGCCTCCACTGTGCATGTGGGTGTCACAGCGTCTGACTGATGTCGGCCTATGTATATATTTATGTAGATATACCTGTGTGTGTGTGTGTGCCACAGCTGGATGCCTCCACTCCTGCCTGATGACTGTTGAGTAATGGCCCCCGTTGAGAGTCGAGCATCGACGGGTCTCTCCCTTCACATCTGGGTAATTTGTTCGAGTGGTTCAGGATCATTTGCAGACTTGAAGCCTCTTTTTATGTGAAGCCCGGAAATTCTGATGTTGTTGTGAAGTGCCATCATTAGGAAAATCTGAATTCACAACATTTCAGCAAATGTCCTCGTGCTTTCAAATTTGTAAATATTTTTCTAAAGAAACATAATTTTAATTTGGGGTGTTTTTATAGCTCCGTTTGTTTTAGTTTTTCTAAATGCACTGCCGAGGCCTTCCATTATCATAAAGTACTTGCTGTCACAAGGTTAAAATCACATGCCGAGCTCCAAATGGCATCAGGATACACACTTGAGTCATTCCGGCTCTGACATGCAGCCCACTCTGACGGTTGATTCCCTAAACCGGCAGCGGCGGTTACACAAGCACAACCGCGTACCCTCCGCGTAAGTGCTCGCGTCGTGTCCTCCATGTTCTAAACCTGCCTGCTAATCGTATCGGAAACAATGAAGCCTGAACCCAGCTGCAGCGCGGAGCCGGATTACAGGGATTAAAAAACGAAAACCACTAAACTTGATGGAGCACCTGTTCTTTGTCCTCGTGGTAATCTCCTAAAACCGAACCCCCTGTAATACACCGAGTCACGTCTCCGATACGAGATGTAACATCACGCACACGGTGGCGTGTTACATAAACTCTATTCAGAGATCTGAATGCTGCTTACTGCGGTGAAAACTTCAGCGGAGCGACTACAGTCTGACAGTGTTGGTCGTCAAAGAGCGAGTCCGTCCCAGTCTCATGGACACATTTTTCTTAGATTTCCACCTTTTTTTATTGTTTTGTCTGTGAATTTACAATCGAGTTGCACAACAACATCGATGGCCTCGGGCCTGAAAGGAGTCGAGTGTTAATGAAGGATTTAGAGCGAGTCAAAGGCCCGTCCTCTGACGACACGCTCTCCTTTTGTGAGACGCACCGTTGCTGACGACGACTCTTTGATATTGTATGAAGGATTACATCTAATCCCGTTTAATCACGGTGCAATCCGTAGTCCCATCCGCTGTGTGCTTCGAGATTAAACTACAATCTCCAATCGTTCGTGGACGCGTGGATTTAAATAAATCGATTTATATCTCTTTAGAGGCGACTGTTCGTCCCACCTGCTTTTAAATGTCCCTTCATCCCGACCGCCCGGATGCTGTCTTCGGTCTCACGTGTCATGGACTTAATGTTCTCATCCCACACACACTTGTGTTCTATCGTGGCAGAGCATGCAAGTCCTCCTTCTGCGTCTTTCATCTCCGGTGTTCTCCGGCGTGTGATTCTTGTCATTTGAAGCATGTTACACTGAATTAAAAGTAACAAAAGGATACACTGATGCTCCCTTGTTAGTTCCGCGGCGTTCAAAGTGCTCTGCTGTGTTTGATCAAAGAGATGCTGTTTGTTTCCGGTGTGTTGACGCTCCTGATTTTCTGTACTTGGCTGTTTGCCAGATAAGCAGCATTGTTCTTTGGCTGCCAGATTAATGCAGCAGGTCTGTATGTACAGTGCGTGTGATGGATCACAGCGGGACGCCTCTCTGTTCTCTGCCAGATAAGAGTTTTATTTTTCAATGTTTGCTGAAAGCTACGGACCGCCGCACGCAAACGTATATTGCTTTTCTTGCTGTATCTTACGTCCTCTTTTTTTCTTTTTTAATATACGACAGCAATAAATTTGCTAAAATTGCCTTCAAAAGCAAAACGATATCAGCAGAGCAGGCAGCTAAAGGGAATGGAATCCTTTATTAGGAGCACGGGGAGCAGACGTTTTCAGGAGGTTGAAGCTTCATACTTTATAGCAGTATGGGCTGTATATTATGTTATCTCTGCCACGCTAATTATGGATCCATTCAACTCAACCGGCTGAACTTCCCTCCTGCAGTCCGCAGGCCACAGTCCTCAACTTTCAGCCTATTTTTTTTCCGGGGCTTTTAATCGTAGTTAAACTTTTTTTTTGTGAAAAGCGAGCCGGATTCACTCTCTGATCCCAGGAGAAATACCGGTGCCGTACACAGAAAAGTTATTAGCAGATTTTTAGGGCCGATAATGGCTCTACTGTGATTGTACTGACATTTAGCGATGTCAGTACACTGAGGGTAATAAACCAAAGTTGAAAGTTTAATTTCGACTACTGGGCCGGATGACAGAGAGGAGCAAATCAGGAGATATTGCTTTTTTTTCCTTTCTTTTTTCAGTTCAGGAGGGATTTTAACTGCAGCTGGCAGTCGGAAAAGAGACACGATGTGCTCGCCGTTACCGTTCACCTAAAAAACAATCGGAATGGAAAATCAGAATGCCAATGTAAAAACCATCAACTCTCAAGTACCCACTCTGTTCCCTCTTCACTCATCGGCTCCATGAACGCCACGTGCTTGTCGGTTTGTATTTTGTGATGGTCTCTCATGGAGGTGGATAAAACGGACGACAGGCCGCTGGGGTCGTAGGTCGCGACCGGGATCGCCTGAGGGCCGGACTGCTTGCAGTAGCGGCAGCGGCACGGCGTCATGTAGAGGTAAACGAGCACGCCGATCGTGGTCACCACGCAGCCCAGCAACGTGGTGTAGCCGGTGTTGAAGGACTCCGCTGCCGGCAGCAGCACCGTCACGTTCACCTCCCGGGTCGCGTTCAGCGACTGTTTGATATCCGCCGCTGTGCACACGTACAAACCCGTGTCGTTGACATTGGTTGCTCGGATCTCCAAGGTGCCGTTAGCAAACAGGCTAATTAGAGTGTCGTTCGTGGTGTTGGTGATGTGGCCCTTGCTGGTGGAGAGCCACGTAAACGAGAGCTCCGTGCCGCTTAAGGACGTCTGGCAGTCCAGACGCACTCCCTCTCCCTCGGTCACCACCACGTGCGAGAGGAGCACGGCCACCGGCAGAGAGACGGGTTTCTCCACGGTGCAGTTTCGGAAGAAGCGGGAGTGCCGCAGGAACCGGATGGAGGTCCTCGGGTTCCCGTAGACGCCGCAGGTGTGCTCGTCCACGAAGTCCGTCAGCGACTCGTAGCCCCTCAGGTCCCAGTGCCAGAACACGGTGTACATGGAGCAGTCGCAGATCAGGGAGTTGTTGTGGAGGTACAGCCCCCGCTGCACCAGCCCGGGCAAAGCCTTCACGTCCTCCCACGGCAGGCGACTCATGCGGTTGGACGAGAGGTCCAGCATGGACAGGAAAGGGTGACTGTGGTCCCGGATGGAGAAGAACGGGAAGTCCGTGATCTGGTTGATGCTGAAGTAGGCCTTCTTCAAGCTGCTCAGGCCGCTCAGCGTGCCGCCCTCCACCTGCGTGATCTTATTGTTGAAGAGCAGCAGCTCCTCCAGCCGCCACAGCCCCTGGAAGTAGTGTTGCTCCACCACCTGCAGCTTGTTGGAGGAGAGGTCGAGGTGCCGGAGGCCCGAGGCGTTGCGAAACACCCCGAGGCCCAGGGAGACGAACTGGTTGTGGGCCATGCGCAGGTTTTCCAATCTGGGCATCTGTTTGAAACTGCCCGGAAACAGCCAGGACAGGTAGTTGTGGCTGAGGTCGAGGGTGACGGAGGAGGAGGGCAGGGACAGAGGCAGCTTGGTCAGACCGCTGGAGCTACAGCTCACGGTGTCCGATACGCAGAGGCATATGGAGGGACACGCCTCCTCAGAGCCGGGCAGGACCAGCAGCAGCAGCAGCAGAGGGCCTGGACGCAGTCCGGAGGCCATGTTGGTGGAAGTCGGATCCTTCAAGGTTTCTAATCCCTCTGGCTCGCTCCCCTGGTCAGATAAGAAGCAAATGAGAAACAGCGTGAAAGGCTGTTCTTCTCTTTTCAAATGACAGTCTACAAAAGTCTCAGAAAATAGTGAAATGTGCTCCTCAAATTATCCCAATATCTTGTTTGTTTTATCTGACAGTCCAGTGCCTTAAGACCTTTACTTCACCAATATTTACATGTGAGAAGCTGGAACCAGAGGATTCAGAAAAAGTTGCTCAATTTCCTGTTGATGGAGAATCGTCTCGGTTCTAAATCATCGTCCACTGAATAGGAAACTTTTAAAACATTACGAGAGAGAAATACCTTTTAAAAAAAAAAAGATGTCTTCTCAGCTACTATCAACTGACTTGAGATCAGGTCAAATGGGTTTTCCGCCGGCAGAAAAGGGGAAAAGTTCAGACCACTTCCAGACGAGTGAGTAATTTGGCTCACTTACTTAATCCCATTCTCCCCTCCGAGAAACAAAAAGAAGAATAAAAAGAGAAATCCTCACTTCAAACCACACAAACTAGAATGCTTTAGCAACAACACGAGACTCCCAACTTTCCTGCGCTTTTGGTCTTCTTCTCTCAAAGTTGTGTCCCATCGACGAGTACCCAGAGCGATCCTTATCTCCTCCCCCAGCAACAATGCCTTCGCCAACCGTCAGGGTCCCCCGACCGGCTTTCTCCTTCAATCCCAAATGAGAGTGCAGCTCAACAAACATCCCGCAGTGCTTTGTACAGCAAACAGCACTCGGAGCTCACTTAATCTCCCACAATCCCCTCCTCCTCCTCCTCCTCCTCCTCCTCCTCCGTGTCATTTAGAGACCAGCTCTTGTGTCTCCCGCTCTCGCATTGAGCAATGATGCTCTCTCTCTCTTTCAAACAACATTGTTTTTTATCGTACTCTATTAATATTCTATTTATTTAACTTTTAGTGTTTAGTGTTTGAACCAAGGAGCTTTACTCGTGAATATGTGGCCTTTCACCAATCGTCCCGATGCAGAGGGCTGAATCTTAGCCATGCCCGCTGCATGTTACTCTTCTTTTTGTGCGCCACCCCGTCCAGATGTCGGGTGTGCTGATCGCTGTATCGTCGTCCCTCCTCCCCTTTTGCTTTGGGTTTGACTGGATCCACGCTGTCCGTGCTGCTTGGTCATGGCGGCCCTGACAGCTCTGATTTCTGTCACAGCGAATTAGCTCTGCCTCCCAACAGCCACCTCCTCGTCGCTGCTTCACCCCCCCCCCCCCCCCCCAACCCTCCACCACCTTCCTATAAGTGCTCGCGGCTTTGACTGACTCCCACTCGCTCGCTCGCTCACTCTGCCGGGGCACAGAGACGATTCCCCCGTGGATTCATGCTCTCTGGATGGGGCTCACGTCTCCATGGGGGCAGAAGTCCACATGTAGATGGATGCAGGAAGCTAGAATGTAATGTGGAAAGGCTTCAGTCTGACATCCCACCTCTGTGTTTTTAAGGACATGTAAGTTTTTAAGGACATGTAAGAGAAAAACACATTTGGATGTATTCGTGTCGAACAAGACGTCACCGTCGTCTTCGGCATTGTGGCATTACGCACAATCTTGTCCCAAGGCTCATCCAGCTTGGCTGCAGGGTATAAGAAATGTAAACGCCCGCACATGTGCATTTGAGATGTGTCTGAGAGGAATTCCGAACAGGCCCTCCTCCAGGTGTTGTGTTATTCGTGGGCTTGCATCATGGCTCAAATGCCCCTCGAAGGAATTTGCCTCCTTCCCTTCAGATTGAACTTTGTCCGACTGTAAAGCAAACCTTTATGTACATGTTTCATGGATTTTTACGGTGTTATGTAACACCCGTTTGTTCAATGATCTGCTCCAATCATGGATGTGGTGTTTTTTTCCCCGTGAGTCCTTAATTGTAAATGCATCACATAAGCGCTGTACACCAGTGGCTTCATCTGCATAAGCGGGTAATGATTCATGGCTTGGTGTTCGCTCAGAGGAATCTGAGAAACATTTGAAAAACGCGCATCGTCATGCCAGCGTGATGTCATTCGTTTTTTTTTAGCTGCGGTATAATTGCGCGGGGAACGTTGTTTTTTGTCCGCTCTTGTCGTGCTGCTGTTGACACAACAGTGGCATGCTTGAACATTTCTAGTGCCTCATTATTTTTGCTGTTGACATTCATTCTCTTTTTTTTTTTTCCATTGTCTCCGGAGATCAATGGAATCAAAGCATGAACAGGTGAACAGAGATGATGGCGTTTCTGTGCTGAATCCAATTCATTTTAATTTGCAAGACGATTATGCTTTTGCCTTTTTTACTGCCTCTCTTCACGCAGTATTAGTCTTTGCAGCTTCAACAAAATTACAATGTCAATTTGAACACTTTCTTGATTTCTTGCCCCTTGTTCTGTTCCAGTCATTGCGGCCTGTAAAGCTCTCTGTGAGTCTCTATTTGTTTCTGCATGCTCCTGTTGTCCGACCGGACTGTGAGGCTCCAGCCGGCCGTTCTGCAAAATCCCAAATCTAATCAGCATCTCTGGATCAAGCTGCTTTTGCAAATCCCGCCTCCTTCTTCCGCATATATGTGATTAGACTCGGCGTATATGCAAAATAGTCCCGTCCAATCGGCCAGGTTGAGAGTGGACCTCGAAGCTTAAACCCTGACCCCGATGCTTCCCGCCCACAGCGTGCTTCTCTCCTTCCCATCTGCTGCAGAGGGGAAGTAAAAAAACACACAGCAGCAAAGGGAAACGTCTGCTCCTATCTTGCCCTTGAGAAGTCGATAATATAAAGCTTTATATTCTCAGACGGAAGAAGAAGAATATTTCTGTTGAAAGCGCTGGAATGGATCAATGCAGACTTTTATTTTTCTTCCTCTCCACTTAAATAATGCTATCGGCTCACATAGACCAAGTCTTGAAATGACATTAACAATATGCATATTAGGTGAATACCAGCTAGCTGCTTCACGTCTTCCTTCAGTGACGTACTGCGCTGTGCTGTTACAGACACACTGAAACAGAAGAAAGGGAAACAAACGAGCTCTGTTAATTATTGAGTCCATATTTGTCAAAGTGCATGCACTGAAGTCTCAAATCAACTCTGCAAACACTGCAACCGAAGAGCTTCCGTAGCCTTTGTCTGCCGATTGTGAACCCCTGAACCTGAGCCTATACGCCCCCCCCCCCCCCCCTCAGTTCAGTGTTTATTCTGCCCCTCAACAGCTTTGTGTTAGCATGGCTTCACATCCAAGGCTCTCAGATATGAACGAGTCAGTGCCTGTATAAAGATTTGGAGGACTTTGGAGGATTTGCGTTTTATTTCTCTGCTCTCCGCAGGGCAATCTGCAGTCTGGATGAGCCCTCTGTTGAAAAACGAGTTTTAGACGGTGCGGGATTGTTTGCTTGTCTGGAGGAGCTGCTCCGTATGCTGCGTGTTCATGGTGATCGTCTCGCTCCAAAACCCCCCCAATACTTGGTGAGAGGGGTTTTTATGTGTTGCATAACGCTCGAAGACAATACGAGTCTGTCTTTTTTCTGGTTAAAGCTCCGCTCAACCCATCTGGTGGATGTAGAGTGACGACAGCGTGAAGAGACGAGCGCACCATCTAGTGGTGTGACACTCGACTGGAATGGTGAAGCATCCAATGCAGTCCCTCCTCTCCCCCATCACTATTACTGGTGCTACATGAAGCAAGAACGAATGTAATACAAATACATTTTAAGAAATACTGAAACATATACAGCAGATACATAGAGCTACTAATGAATAATACATGTTATACAAAGTAATGATGGAAAAACACACACTAGTAGACGTATACTACTTGAATAATTGACCCTTCCCTAGCCTCTTTCTTGTCTGGGAGGACGTTTTAACATTTTGATATAATTTATTAATTAGTGCGCTATAGAGGTGTTTCTTTTTTTTACAATTAAACACGGCCAAGCTAGCTGTTTACACATGATTCCAATCATTGTGCTAAGCTCAGCTAATCGGCATATTTACCGTACAAATATGAGAGTGGTATCGATCTTCTCATCTACCTCTCAGCGAGAAGGCGAATAAAAGTATTTCCCAAAATCTCACCCCCATAGAATTATTCCTCCTTATTTCATTGACTGCAGCATCATGAACTGTGCGGCTTCTGGGTATTTAAAACCACCTGCTTTACACGGAGGAAGGAGGGGGGAAGAAAGCAGAACCTAATTTATTGTGAAGCAAACCTCCGACTGAAGTGCTCACGTGCAGATGATAAGCTGCTGTGTTTACGCTGCCCGTGGGCACAGAGCTCGGGCATAACTCTTGATTATTATGCAAGCCCACGTCCTCACGCGTGTCCATACACCGAGCGCAGCGTGCCGGAGAGAGGACTCTGGGTATGAACCTCCGCGTCTCCTCGGCCTCCCCATCATCTGCGCTGATTGTCCACGGATTTCGATTCGGACTCACATGAGTTACTATGATTGCTTGCTGTTTACCCTTTCCTCGCTTCCTACCGTGGAAGACAATTACCGCATGAGCAGCAGCAGATGAGAGCTGGACACCGTTAATGGCCGCGCCGCTCCCTTTGTGTTCACATTACAGAAGGATATGGGTTGTGAAATGAGATCACTACTGACTTGTGTGCTCTCAGCGATTGTGCTGTAAAACATTATGGGCCAGAACGTAGTGAATTGTGTGACGTGACTGTGGGGTGGCAGGCTGTCTGCTCTCCCCCCTGCTCTTTTATGTTCTCCTCTCATCTCCTTCCTCTTCCTTTTCCCCATTTCTTTTTTTGTCATCTCTTGTTTTCTCTCCCCTGCTCTCATATCTTCTTTTGTCTTCTCTTTGCTCATCCACTAAATCTCCTCCCCTCGTTCCTTTCCTCCTTGTCTTCTCTCCTCTCCTTTCGTTTATCCTCTCAACCGTTATCTCCCCGCATCACTTAAATATATATATATATATCGATATATATATTTTTACACCTCTCCTCTACGCCTTTCATCTCCTACCCTGTGGTTATCAACGGAGACAGACAGGACGTGAGCCGAGCCTCTTCCCGTCCCAGATCACTGCTACATCGACGTATCTTATAGAAATCCATTATGTCCGAATCAATAACGATTAATGTACATAATGTAGGGATTTCATATCAACAACAGCCATTAAATTGATCATTATCTTATTACTCAGAGGCTTCATTGCCTTCATATCCTCTGATATGCCTGATTGCATGTGTGAGTGCCCTTGTGCCTATGAATGCTGACATTCCACCTCTTTAAAGAACGAGTGAAGTGGAAGAGAGGAAATTGGACAGGAAGTAGCTGGTGTTAGTTTGATGATCTATGCAGGGATAATAAAAAGAGAAGACAGGGCATAGAAACGGAACACAAAGATGAGATTTATTTTTCCTCATGCATTGTGGGTTTCTATCCGACTGCACTCTCATATCTCTGTGGCACTCGCATATCTCACAGAGACGGTGTGATGGCACCTGAGCCACGCGTTGCCCCCGCTCTCGGCTCCGACAGACACCGTGGGACACGAGGGGCGATGAGCAGTTAGCGGTTCCATCAAGGATCTCCGGGGCCATCCGGAGAAAATGAAACCATCTCTGAACAGGTAACTCAATTTAACTCGTGGCCGCCTTCTCTGGAGCTACACGCAGCGGTACTTTGCCCCAGCTGATGAGTTGAGGTAACAGAGCATGGCCGGAGTCACTGAGTGCAACAGGAGAGGCCCGCTCCACCTTTAATTGCCTGTACATGGTCAAGGGAGGCTTTTCCACCACTTTTACAGATGGAGAAGCGCAGACTGAGGAGCAGAAAGGCTCTGGGTTCTTCATTTTCAATCAATACAATAGACTGGCTTTAATCATGGAGCTATTGAGTGCTGAAGCTGGCAAAATGGAGAGTTGGTCTTCCGGAACCAAATATATTTTTCAATTCCACGCTGTGCTTAACACATAGAAATGAATGGATTCGCTTCTAAGAGGACGTCTAAAAGAGTCCTGTACATCAGTACGTGAGTCTGTCGGTTCTACTGGTCGCCCCAGCGGTGGAAGAATACTCGTCTTCTGTATTTAAAGGCAGAATGAGCGGGATTTGTTAACGGAATTGTCATAGTTGGCCCCTCCTCCTCGGCTCAACGGCACCAGGAGTGCACGCCCCCTGACCTCGGTGAGGGCTCGCCAGCACCGGGTCACAGCCGGCCCTTCAGCTGTGTGCGCCCTGCGTTAAGCTTCGCCGTGTTTGCGTTTCATTTATCGCTGTGTGTGTGGCATCATTTCCTCTTGGAATGCGTGCTCACAGTCTTGCACCTGGTCCCTGCTTTTACAGAGGTTGACGCCCCAAACAGTGCAAGTAAAAGTGCACCGAAGTACCGTCGGCAGCATTGACTTTGGGAACCGGAAAAGGTTCATTCAAACTGTGAAATGGATCTTCATATTTGGACAATTAGCTCACAGAGGAGGTGTGCTCAGAAGGAGCATGAGAAATTACTCTTATGAGACCGTCTCACAATTGTTCTCCAGCTAAATTACGTAATGATCACATTGACTTTTCCCCAGTCCTGCTCAGTAGTCTGAGTTGGTGCATTCGGGAAAGTGGCTCAATAATGCTATCTTGTACTCCATAATTAAAAAACGTTGGTTCTGTTAATTATTGCAAATGTGTTACAATGAAAATGCCAAAGTAACTTGAAAGCCTGCGGGTATTTTCAAAGGAAGTGATGCATTGTTTGCGCTGGAAGAACTAGAAGCCGATAGATGGCTGCAGATTCTCTGTGACTCCATTAGAACACGTCGGATGAAACTTTAATGTTCCCTGTGGGCAAAGTGGATCATTACACCTTCATTTTAGAGGGAAGTTCTGAACATGTACCATGTACCATGTTCTGGCATCCTGCAGGGATCTCCGACCGGCTCCGGAGAATGCTGTCCTGCAGCTGAACACCGAGGCTAATGGAGTAGCGTAAACACAATAAGAGGCCAGTCACCCGCAGTGACTCTCATTGATTATTCACTAATGCAGACACAAATTCTATTAGAAAACAAAAGGCGGAGGGAAAAATGATGCGAGAGAAGCAGCCGTACGTCTTGTCTCTCGCTGTCAGCCGCACGCTGTGAAAGTGAGGCGGGAGATGAAAAAGAGACGGGGGAGGGACGGAGGGGGAGGGGGGGTAAGGAAACAGGATTGAGTGAGACTGATTGTAGCCTGCAGAGGGCAACCAGTAAGCTCACCAAATATCATTATCAGCTTTTCAATAAGGTTGCAGCCATCAGATAGCGAACGCAGACAGTGCTGCCGATCCTCCTCCTTGCTCCAGCTGCACCAGGTGCAACATGTTTTTTGGTTGCAATTCAATCTGGCTACAAGGCCACAAGGACCGGAGGCTTTACTTATTGCTCGTATCCCAGAACAAATCATACGCCCGGCAAATATTGAGGGGACCGGGCTGCCCGGGGGAGGGGCTGGATGGTGTTTGGGTGTGCGCTTACACAATGATTGCCACCCTGTGGTACAAGGGCACTTGGGGGATTCATAGTGTTCTTTATGAAAGTTTAAATTGCTTTGCTGATAAAGTCTATCCAAATTGAAAGCATATTTCAATAGATTACCCCCCCCCCCCTTGCAACGCCCCAACGCTCATCACAGGCCAAAGCTAATGAGCGATAAGAAGCTGGAGATAAGGGAGTTTGGGCTTGCGCTGTGTTATTTTGCTTTATTGTGCAGAAAGGTTACACCAAAACTAAATCGTCTCCAAAAGCCAGTGGATATCAACAGTTGGTTGGTTTGGATGAAATAAGAGAGGAGGGGGCACCATAGAATACAAGTAGCCCATCTGTCAGTGCAGTCTGGCTGAAGTTGGCCCACGCCTCTCTGTTTTGATTATTTCCTTATCTCTCGCTCGCTCGCTCGCTCGCTGGCTGTCTGGCAGTGACTAACAGTGACCCACCGGATTGCTTCCGAGCCCATATTTCCTGGTCTGACTGCTGCATTCTGAATGTCAGTGGATTTATTCTGAGGCTTAGAATCCTCACAAAGCGGCAAAAGAACGTCTTGTAAAGTGAAGAAGCATTGATCAAGTGAACTGCCATGTTGAACATGCAGCTAACTCTCAGTAAATGTGAACGCTGCGATGATGAAATGAATAATTGAAACAACACTCCACCGCCTGTGACCGGTTGTAGAAGTAGACTTTGACGATGGCTTTGATCTGATGGCCGTCTTGTTCTTGACTATCTTTAATGGGAATCGCATGAATTCTGAGTTTCAAACTGAAAAACATGGCCGACTGAGCGACAGAGAAACGGTGACCAAAAGTGTTTTAACTGGGAAAATCCAGCAATTAACAAAACAAACATACAGCAGCATAACATCTCTGAACAGTTAATGCTTTCAAATATGGAAGAAATGCTGAACATTCTCACATTGGAATCAGTGAAACAATCAGATCTGTTGTCAGAATAGTTGCTGATTCATTTTCTTTGTCAGTTGACGAGCAGCTGTTGTGGATGCTGCATGTGCACGGCACTGTGCGGCTGCCAAAGACTCGACACTCTCCCTGTTTGCCAAACAATCACTCTTTGCCTCTTTGCTCTGCTGCTGTGATTGCGTCCTGTCCAAGTGTCTTTGAAGAACCCCCCCCCCCCCCCCCCCCCATGTTAATAGCCATGGCACCTTTAATGATGAGGCAACGGACAAGGCCTGAGAGAAATACTAGCTCGGCAAGGTCACAGCAGACAAGGTCCCATCTGTCTCCGTGCAGCCTCGGTGGATCCCGGGCCCTTGCATTACTGTGGCCCCGGGGCAGGAAAATGGATCATCAATCTGATTTAAGGAGACTCTGGCCAATGCTGTCATTCCCAGCGCTGAATAATACTAGTTACATCTCCCGTCACCTTTTTCTTTCCTCTCGCAGGTAAATTCAAGATGGCTCGTGATGTTGAAACCGGCTGGTGCGTCGCAGCGTCGCTGAGCCCAGACCTTCGGAGAGCTTCACGTCGCATCACATCACACCCAGCGTGCCGAGCCGCGCACCACTCTGCAGCCGCCACGGCTGTCCGAGTGCAGCGCCGGCAGTAAAAAGGGAAAATATGGAGCAGAAAAAGAAAGTAGGAACATCTGTTCCTTTTTTTTATTTTACACACCGGTGAATATACTGCTGCTGTGTGTTTGAGAGCAACTCCCTGCCGTGGTCATGAAGTTTTAAGTCTGTCGGTAAACCCGATGGCCAATCACTTTGCTCCAACTACAGAGCTGAGACACCGTGTAGAAGCCACCTGCCTGGTGGCTCTTTCCTCTCACACACCTCGACTCCCTCCAGCCGTGGGATTTGATGTTGCGGCTGACGCCGTAGAAATGTGGCGTAAACGACCGGCTTCTGTGGCCGCACAGCGCTGTTGACAATGAGTCTGTAATCCATTCGATAGCCTCTAAACAGGGTGAGACTCTTATGAGCCCCAGCCATGAACAAGGCAGCCAAACGGCCCCCTGAGGTGGACATTACCATGAAGAAATGAGCATGAAGAGGAGCACCGGTGCAGGTGCTCCAACCTCTCCACGTTTGGTGGATCTCTGCACAAGGGATGTTTTGAGAATGAAAGGGTGGGAGGAATCCCCCTTTCTCAACGATTTTTCTGTCATCTCCTTTTCAGGCTTTATTTTTCCAGACCCTCCACTCCCCGGCTGTCATCTTATCGGCCTTGTCCACCTATGAAGCCTCCTCTTAAGCAGCTCCCGCACAAGCAAAAATGTGGCGTTTGACTGCCAGTGTAAATTTGCTTATCTTGTGCCAAAAGGAGCCGTGGGCGAGTGGGAAGGGGTCGTCTCCGCAGAAGGGTTTAAAAACCCAGTTCTTCTCGTCTCAGCGTCCCTCTAATGTGACACAAATCCCTCCAACAGAGGAGTGGCTTCTCCATGCTCAGGTTGCTTCAGGTAGTCGTGTTTTATTTTATTTTATTTGTTGGCCCCTGCATGCTATGTGTTGTGCTCAAGCACAGCGGAGAAGCAGCAGGGGACCTGGAACCTGCTGTTTGGTTGACTTCCAGACCCAAAACAGAATCATATCAGTTCTGGCTCTTTATTCTCTGCGTCACGTCGCACTTTCACACTGAATCCAAACATCCCCGTAGAGTTCCCTCCCTCTGCACACCGTGCGATGGCGCGCTTCTGTTCTTTGTTTCTGGCGAGGTGAATATCATCGAGGGACCGTTTAATAAGAGAAGGATTGCTTGGAAGGGACAAGAAAGGCCCTCAGGTGGAGAACCTCCCCCTGACGAGGATTAGTTTTTATCCTGCATATGCAAATGGCATTGATTAAGCCGTAGACTTCCCCTGCTTCAGTGAGGCATTCCTCTCCTGCAGGTAATCTCTGGAGAGAGTACTGCACTTCAGCCCTGGGAGACGATGCTAATAGCCAAAGATGAACTGCAGTCATCACGAGCGTCTTTTTGCGGCTCACAGACCGAGAGGGTGGTGGCAAATCGCAGACGCGTCGTTGAACAACTGGTGTCTGTCCTGATCTGCATGCTGATGAGCATGATAAGTCACATGCCTCTCTGTTCCTGAAATGCACTGGATGCTTCATGTAGTCCATGGATACGCAGGCTTATCGTCGCCCCATGCTGGGACTTTTAACGTCTTAATCCCGCTGCATGATGCGGGAGATTATCTTTCTAAAATGAACGAGCCCCTTGAGACTGCAGATATAGCGGCTGCTTTTTTGCCACTTGGCGAGTTTTCAACAAACAAAGTGGCTTATTGCATTCGGGAGAGTGTGCTCACATAACCTTTTTAAAAGCGGTGAGATTATGGGACTATTATGCGGCTTCCACTGCCGCTTGATGCACTCAAAGGGAGGAAATGTTTGCGTGCGGGTTGGGATTCGGAAGGATTTTTGTTGTTGTTGTTGCTGTTTGGCAGCATATGGGCTCTGCATGTTGCTGTGCTGGGAAATAAAGATGCAAAGGGCTGCATCTCCCACTTCTGGCATTTATGAGTGGTAGTCAATCTAATTTACCCAGAGGTAGATTTAAGCCGACGTATCCTCTGGAGCAAAACGCACTGCATCTTCTTTGAAACAAAATATAGATCAATCATGCCTATGGCTGCGAGTAAACAAGTTTTAATTCGAGCACATTGATTGTAATTCAAGTTCTCATATTGCCAGAAAGCATCAATTAATCCTCGATATTGCCGGGGTTCCGAGAACAACATATGGCTGGACTCAGCGGGTTAAAAGATATAATCACGACTCAACTTTTGTAATTTATGTTGATCAATACGTCTGAATCTGAATCGCCGGTCATTAACGACATCCTGTCTTCGTCTTCGCGCTACGATACACAGACATATGGTCACACAATGTTTTGTTTGTGGCCGATTATGTCGGAACAGAATCCCCGTGTATGACATAAAGAGGTTAACGGATGAATGAAATCATCTCTGGAGAATATAACACAGATAATAACTGAATGAATTGTTGAATTGGTGTGAATGTTTGATGCTTTCACTCTACACGTCCATTAACGACAACACAATGACATTTGTGAACAGTAATAAAGTAGTGCAGAGGGTGATTGAATCAATATGGAATCATTAATGTAACATGTTGCTTTATGTACAGTACATGAGGTAGATTTTGACTATCGACTGTAAGCCGATGCTTCAGGTCTTTAACCTGCATTCTCTCTAGTGTCCACCAGGGGGCGACTCCTCTGGTTGTATAGAAGTCTATAGAAAATGACTCTACTTCTCTCTTGATTTATTCCCTCAGTAAACATTGTAAACATGAGTTTATGTCTCAATCTCTAGTTTGAAGTCTTCTTCAATACAGCATGATGTTCATTTAGTACATTATGGTCCATTTAGAGTCACACAGACCATAAAGCAGGGGATGCTTTAGGGGCGGGGATTACTGTGATTGACAGGTCGCTGCCTCTAATAGAGCCGTATACGGCGTCTGTACGTTATTCCTCCACATTTCAAATGTGGTAACCTTTGTTCATTGGTTGCGAAAAAAATAACAAGATGGCGACGGCCGTAATCCAAGATGGCGACGTCTACTTCTTCTTTACAGTCTATGGATGAACTGCAGAAGGATTGTTTTTGTCATGTTCATGCACTAAGGTGGCTCACACGGACACTGGTGTTGAAAAGATGCAGCTTTTTCATATCATAGACTGTTATCGTCTGTTTGTTTGTTTTTTAAATAAAAAGGGAGTTCAGATTACTGACTCTCAGTTCTGCTTGTATTAATTCTTGAAAAAGTAGTGCCATGTGCAGTCGTACAGTCGAGGATGCATTGAGAACTGCTGACAGGTGAATCGTAATGGAATCTTGAGGCCAGTGAAGGCTCACACCTCTTGCAGTCAGTGGGGAGGGATGGGGGGGGTGGTTGTTTGATGTCAGTGCGGGTGAGGGATGTGAAAGTGGGTGAATCCCACGTGCAGAGACATAAAACATTGAGGTTGTTGACCCGTTGGTGGGGCTCCACAGTGTGAGCGGATGTTTTCCTGTAGCTGCTGATGTCCAGCAGGCTTCTCCGCACACACTCCGGATCCTTGGATGAAAAATAACAGTTTTCTTCTGCTTTTCATCCTCGCTCCACTCTGCTTCTGTGATCTTCTTTGTCAGTGTGTCTCTGGTCTGGTTATAGACCTGCTCCTTGGCCTCAGGAAGCTTTCAGAACTGTGAATTTAACTGTGTTACTATTATTTTGGGCATATTACCCTTATTAAATATGCCCTATTAGAAAGTATTTGTTACTCCTAGCAGTTAAGTTTATACAAAGTCTTTTAAAGGAATGCATTGTTCCTCTTGAGTTTGAACCCCCCGGGCTGCTAAATGAATGGTAACTAATGTAACACAAAGGCTCGGAGACTTTATGGTCATGATCTTAGCTCGGTAGTAAGTTGCAACAGCAGGGACGCTGGCTTTTATTCTGCTGCTGCATTGATGGAGAAACTAATGCACATAGAATTCATTCACTGTCAGACTTCTCATTCTTCAGGCCTTTACATGCCTGTGGAAAATATTCTCATGCAAGTATTTCGCATGAAAATGATACATACTGACAGCGATGCGAACTTGCGAACAGTTGCAGCACTTTTTTAATAAAACGTTCAAATCGATCTGTGCAGGCAGAGGAGCGACTCGATCCTGTTGACCCAGAGCAGCGTGTCTGATGTCAACTGTTGTGTAGCCTGAGATACTGGAAGATACTTTATCGAGTTTCCTTTTAGCACAATGCTCTGCATGAATTTGAGTTCTCTCTGGTGAACAGTTACGTAGTGTATATGTCTCAGGCTTTTATTGTGAAAGGTATGCGCTGCCTTTGTCAATGTTGAAAAGTTTGCGGTCTTGGTCGATGCCTTTATTCGCGGTGAACTGATGTTGCTTTATCTCCCCGTTCTATTTGCATTCTGTGTGAATGTCTTCATGACAAAAACAACAGTTTGAAAAAAATTAATTGATGTGCAAATGAATCGCACATACAAAACACCCCGGGCGTGTGAGGGCCTTTATTTGGGAGCTTGAAGAGTCTTTCACAGCATGCTCCGAATATAAAGGCAGGAAAACAAGCTACGGGCTGCTAGTTTGTCACAGAGCAATCACACATTCACAGAAGAAGTCACACTTTCACTTGTGGGTAATTTACAGCCATTAATCCTCCCGTTTAGAGCGTGGGAGGAAAGCCTCGTGAAACACGGTACAAATGTTTCATGGTTAATTAAAAGTGACGTGTCGGTTATCAACGATCGGCAACAGCTGACGGTGTCGGGTGGGGATCAGGTCATAGAAGGACATTTGCAAAAGATTATAAACACCATAATTCAGAGGGAAATATATATATATATATATATATATATATATATATATATGTGTATATTACTCCACTCCATTTATATACAGCTTTAGTTAAAGGTTACTTTACAGATGAAGATTTTACAAACACAACATCCAAGTTCATGAAATATGATGCATTTCTACAGATATAACGACTCAACAGAATAGAAAAGATTAGCTCCACCTCGACCAACTACAACGGTGAAATCCTCCTTAATGCATCAGTAATAACAATCCAATAATACAGTTTCATTGATAATGCTGCGTAATACAGCCTCTGGAGGCCAAACATCGGTTTGGGGACTGCCGTTATAAAAGCCTCTGGTTCGCCATCTTGGATTACGGCCGTCATCATCTTGACTTTTTTGCAACCAGTGAACGGAAGTTCGCATATTTGGGCTGTGGAGGAAAAATGTTTACTGCGGTAATAAATCAAGAGAGAAGTAGAGTCATTTTCTCATAGACTTCTATACAACCAGAGGAGTCGCCCCCTGCTGGACATTAGAGAGAATGCAGCTTTAACACATGAAGCTTTGGCTTCACTTTTCAGAACCGGAGGTTGCCTCGGCGACGGCAAAATCGCCGTGCACACAGATACTGGTGTTGAAAAGATGGAGCTTTTCATATTATAGACTGTTGTAAATGCTAAGGCAGTGTAACAAAGCCAGGTTCCTCACAGAACATATGTCTACATGGGTTTCTGTGGATTAATCCCCCCCCCCCCCCCCTTCTCCTCTGACTCACAGGCCGGTCTGCTCTCACTGGGGTCTGGAGTGGCCACTTTAAAACAAGGACCGCAGTAAGAAACTGAAGCCGACATAACAAATTCCAAGAGTAATGATGGCTCGTGCGGCTTTTTACCTGCATCGATGCCTGTGTGTGTGCTTTTATAGAATTATGCTCATTATTCACTCTTTGGTGCTGAAGTGTGTTCCGCTTCAACTCACTCCCTGGTAATATAAGCTATTTTATAGAGTGCATCTATTCCCTGTAATCTGATAGAGATTTAGCAGCAGTGTATGCTGTGCTGCAGCTTCCTTTGTGTGCAGTAGAGCCCAGACTCTGACAAGTGAGTCATGTTGGAAGCGACAGCAGATATTTATCACTGCCACTGTTTATGGTGCATGAACACTTCTTTTTTTATTTTTTTATTTTTTATTTTTCTTGTCAATCTGAAGGCCAGAGCCGGAGAGTTAAGCGCTAATAAGACAGCGTCGATGTTCATCTCTTCGCTCTCCTCTCCTCTGTCAGATGAAGGGAGAGCTCTGAGAGCCTCCCCCAGCGATCACTGGGTAGAAATGAAGCCGATTGCTTAAATAAATAAGAACAACCACCACCACCACTGTCGACTGACTGGCTGGATGTGCTGCAGAGGTAGATTTTGCCCCATCAATGTTTGAATGTGTGAAAATCCAAAAACGGTAAAGAAGGTTTTTGATCGTGTACACAGGGCGGAGGCAACTGGGCTGCTGCTGCTGTATGCTGGCAAGCGCCCACGTTTCAAAATTAGGACTTGCTCCCGTATCAGCATGCCTTTTTTTTTTCCTTCAGAAAACATGATGAATTATTAAATAATAAATAGCTGGAAGCAAGGAAAATGTCATCACTGCCTCAACTGGATTTTTCCTGAAGTGATAAAGGAGAGAAAGAAAACCATCCTCCAGTATTCAGTTTGTACAATTTGTTCGTTTTGAAGCCTAAAGATCGCTCACTAACCGGTTTGTGATTGGATTTCATGAGCAGGATCAATAAGAGATGATACCTGGGTTCTCCTCACGACAACAAACAGATGTTTTGCATTCAGTGCGCTGCAGCACGCCAGCGTCTCCATGAAAAAAAAGAAAAGAAAACACTTACTGCAAAATGAGCCGCGTAGAAGATGACTGACCCTGAAGGGAATGGATTCCTATTTGCTTTTGGTCTCAGCCTGATCGTGATGTACCCACATCCCTGCAGCTGGCTTGTGATTGCTGAGGTCGTCTCCTAATGGCTTGCTGTTTACTTTCACTGCACTTTCCAAATCGCTTGTATCACCTCACGAACTTCAGACACACGTTTTCTAAAAGCATCCGGGGAGTGAACGGGAGGAGGAGGAGGGAGGGAGGGGGGGGTGATGCTGCCGTTGCTTTACCCGGCATCTCCCTGGTGCACCCTCGCGTCTCTGAGGCCTTCATCAATTATGTCCTCACGGTTCCAGCATATTTCCACTCTCAAGTGAATGGAAGTCTCTGTTATTTAGCTGCTAATATGGCTCCTGATGGCCTCAAAGTCTGACAGGATGGGCTCGAGTTTGATGCTTTCCTGCACTTTAGACCCGCCTCAACGTAAAAACACTGGTCATTTTATCTGTTCTCCTCGTTTCCTGCTAGTTGCATTAGCCTGCCTGCTGGGGTTTCTTTTGGCACATTAAAACAGATTTGGGTTAATAATTGATGCTGCGATTTATGGACTCCAGTGCCTGAGGTTCAATTGTAAGCCTCCACTTAAAAAGAAAGCATGCCTCTCATTGCTGCCTCTGCCTCAGAGTGCTGTGATTTATAACTTCGGTTTGATGGCGTGCAATTTATTGTGCGAGACTCTGTTGAGGAAAGAGAACCAGACGTATCATTTTTCATACAACAGCCATTTTGATGTGATTACATTTGAGTTTCGGATTTCTCCTTCACACATCAACTCGAGACAGTGAAAAAAGGTATTGATCTATGCACCCCGAGCAGTAAATCTATTTGTATTTGCGCCGGGCTCCTGGGTCTCGTCTTTGATTAAGAAACTGTGCCTGAAATGAATGTCCAACACCACCAGACTAGACTGGTCGTGACATTATGGGAAAAGACCAATTGTCCTCACAGAACTCTTTTTTTGTTCCTGATAGAACCTTTATAGGTTCCACTTGGAGCCTAACACCTAGGTTATACCTAGAACCTGTGAAAGGTACCACCTTTATTTCCACTTTTTAACAGTGCTAACAAGAACCTACTCAGAGCATTGCTCCGAGAATTATTTTATGTTCCAAGGGTTTCATCTTGAACCCACCCGGGGGGTTCTACCGAGAACCCTTTTATATTTCAAGGATTTCAACTTGAACCCACCCGGGGGGTTCTACCGAGAACCCTTTTATATTTCAAGGGTTTCAACTTGAACCCACCCGGGGGGTTCTACCGAGAACCCTTTTATATTTCAAGGATTTCAACTTGAACCCACCCGGGGGGTTCTACCGAGAACCCTTTTATATTTCAAGGATTTCAACTTGAACCCACCCGGGGGGTTCTACCGAGAACCCTTTTATATTTCAACGATTTCAACTTGAACCCACCCGGGGGGTTCTACCGAGAACCCTTTTATATTTCAAGGGTTCCATCTTGAACCCACCCGGGGGGTTCTACCGAGAACCCTTTTATATTTCAAGGATTTCATCTTGAACCCACCCGGGGGGTTCTACCGAGAACCCTTTTATATTTCAAGGATTTCATCTTGAACCCACCCGGGGGGTTCTACCGAGAACCCTTTTATATTTCAAGGATTTCAACTTGAACCCACCCGGGGGGTTCTACCGAGAACCCTTTTATATTTCAAGGGTTTCATCTTGAACCCACCCGGGGGGTTCTACCGAGAACCCTTTTATATTTCAAGGATTTCATCTTGAACCCACCCGGGGGGTTCTACTGAGAACCCTTTTATATTTCAAGGATTTCAACTTGAATCCACCCGGGGGGTTCTACCGAGAACCCTTTTATATTTCAAGGGTTTCATCTTGAATCCACCCGGGGGGTTCTGCATTGTGGGCGCTACCTTTTAACGCCCATGCTTTCATCAAACCTTTAAATGGAACCCTTAGTTTCACAAAGTAGAACCTCTGCCCTTGAGAAGAACCCGCCGGGAACACTTTTTTTTTAAGCGTGAATGTATTCCATGAAAATATTTAAATATTGTACAGACGTTCACGTCCTCATCAGGGTGATTTTTACTTTGGTGAACCCCTGACTTGTCATCTAGCACCATCACCATCAGGTGTCTAATACTTGGTTTATGGCAAAATACCCAAATAACTGATATTCTATTCTCCTCGGCTGTACTTTGTGTTTAGTTCTAGTTGGTAAATGTTTGCATGCCGACACACTAAACTCAGATGGCAAACTTGTAAACATTATCTGCTAAATATCCGCCTGTCAACATTGTTATTGTGAGCATGTGAGCAGCAGGGAGGGGCCAGACCTTTATTTATTGTGGGCCATCGACAGAAAAATACACAGTTTCTATCAAAATAATGACAAAACTGTTTAATGTTTGACATTACAGTCGTTTCATGTTCCCACATAACACAAAACATAACAATGCATCTGCTCCTCTTAAATACAATTTAGATCAATCTGACGCTTTTAAACTCGAATACAGTGCGTGACCGAAGCGCCCACTTAAAAGGTTACGATGCAAATGAAAATGCAAGATGTAAATCTGTCTAGAGATGTAACAAACCGACAACAGGCACTAAATTCAGTCGACATCTAGTGTTTAAACGACAGGATGGGAAATTTACAGCGCTTCAGCCTCCTTCCAGTTTATTTAGAAAGATTCCCAGTGGGCCGTTTAACAACGTCCAACCCGAGCTGTAGCCCGTCACAGGTCCGAGCTGTCAGTGGTTGGTCATGGTCAATGGTCGCTCATTCGTGGACGTGGTCAGTGCTTGTCGAGTGTGACCAAATGAGTTTCCTCTGGTGGCTGCCCATCGTCTAATCCTATGCTTTTATGCAAATTAAGTTCAATCTGAAGGTCAACAATTTTTGTTCAGCAGCAATATTTCAGAGCAGCGTACGTTCCCCCCCGATGACTTACAGTAGAAAGACAACTTTAAAAGGCACCGTGGCAGAGGAAGGTTTCTGCACATTAAGCACTTCTGTTCGTGACTCAGAATACCAAAAAACAATCTCAAAAACAATTCAGCAAAAAGAATCAGGTGTGAATATTTGGCATTTCTAGCGGTCCTCAAAGACGATAATTCTTTTCCTTTTTCAAGGAGCCTAATGAGGGAGATGAGGATCCATTCCCAGCAGAGCGGAATATAAAGCAGGAGAACGCGTTAAAGACACCTGGCTTCAATCCCCTGAAAAGAGGGATTGCTACCATTCCCAGCTCCATTATCATTTTCTGTTTATTTCGCTCTCTGGAGCTTCAGGAACTCTGAAAGGATTTAAACGTCCTTCAGTCCCCGTGCCTTTCTCCCTTTGCCTTTGATTTGTAGATTTGATTTTCAGCTTGAAAGCAGGAAAGAACTCCAAAGGGAGGGAGAGAAAAAAACCCCACCATCATGTCACGGAGGAGCTTAAAGCGAGCTGAAAGGTGGAGGAAATGGGAAGGATATAAAAACGCCCGTTGCAGGCTCCGCGGATGAAATATGACAAATTGTCGGAAACCATGAAACAAAACGTGATATGTATGAAAATGAACTGGGCTTTATTCAATCCCCGAGCAGCCATGAGGACTCCCATTCCGCTCTGTCTGTATTGTGCCGGGCCCTGTGTCGACGGGACTCTTAACTTCGACAATACGCAATCATTCACTACGCAATCATTCACTGCCTCTGAACTCTGTAAACACACAGTGCTCCCTGCTGCTCCCGTCCGCTTCGAGCAGTGATTCCTCAGCAGGAGGTGTCACTTAGGGAGGGGGGGAAGGGCAGCTTTTGTGACCCACAGTTCCAGCGAAGGTGCTCCTATGGGACCACTGGGCCATGGGGAGCCCAAAAGGGAGATAGACCGTGGCCGAGAGACAGCGGGGGGATACTGGGGGGCCGAGGAAGCGGCGGGCTCAGTGAACAGATAAACCCGGGGGATTACTGTCACACTGCACACCTCAGGCTCGCACATGCTCAAAATGAGGAGCGGATTTTCACTTGAACCTCCTTTTCATTGCGTTAGGGACATTTTTAGCCAGAGGCGGTGACACGCGGTGCATGAGGCGAAGGCCATGAGCGCAGCCTCTACTGGTGTCTCCTGCACGTGTGATTTATTGTTGTTGTTCGATAGCCATGTGCCATAATTTGTACATTCCCACCTAATAAGCGAGAGATTAGTTCATGTGCATGATGAAGTGCACAGCGGCAAGCAGTCAGGCAAAGCAAATTGTTGTTCAAAAGTGTGTGTGTGTGTGTGTGTGTACCTTACCTTTCCTTTTTTGTTTTGTTTTTGCGAATGCTTTTCAAACTCTGAAGACTGCAGGGGCACTTATCTGAAATAAGTAGGCCTGCCCTCCACCGCAGTCCTCACTAGCAGCTCCGTATGCTAATGAGCTGTGTGAGATGAAGAAAACATGTTCTTTGCAACACAAACAGCGCTGCAGTTAATTCCAGCAGCACGGGCGCTTTTGGTTTTGGCAGATGAAAGGTGGTGAAAGGTACTCTGGTCATCTGTGTATCGTCAAGCAGGCATGTCACACACACACACACACACACACACACACACACACACACACACACACACACACATATGGGGAGAGGTTGTTATGAGTCATTCACAAAGACTGTGGATGAAACCTCCTCCATCACAATGCACCACGAAGACACTCGCGCTAAAAGCGCTCAGACAGGTTCCAGAGCTGCTCGGAAGGTCGGCTAATTAACAGACACGAGGCGAGAGGCATTCGCAATCAAATCTGCGGCTGAAGTCCTCCCGGCTAACTAACACACAGCTGCACCCACTTATCGCATGAAGTCCAGCGGACCGTGAGGTTACCTATCACAACAATGGCCCAGTCGCCCACGAATAGGGCCTCTGGAAGGTTCCAGGATTGCGTGGGCGGGGAGGTCAGCACCCAAGGGTCCATTAATGACATTTATAAGACCTCTGATCATTATCCAGACGAGCTCCAGGGTCCTTGACACTTTCGCCGGGTAATATTCCCTTTTTTTAAATTTGTGCTCTAAAACAGCATCTCTGCATGTAACCGTCTGACACCTTGTCAGGTAACACGAGGAGGAAGAACCCCCCCCCCCCCCCCCCCCCCCCCCCCCCCAGCAGTTATGTATTCCGGTGGCCACTTGTGCCTTATCTGTCTATCTTTCACATTACAGAGTGCGAGCGGGTCCTGAGCTCACAGCAGCAACTTTACAGAGACGTAATTAGAAGGGAGCCGGTGTGACAGATGGATTACAATCATAATTGAGAGCGTGGCGAGCCTGTCGTCCTATAGCTGCAGAGCACCTGCTTTGTCTTTGGCATAAACAGCCAGAAGACGTAAGAATTTGTCTTCACGCCAGTAGAATTACAATATGTTTTCCTTTCCCCCCCCCCCCCCTCCTTGTGGATTCAGCTCAACAGTGATGAAGGAAAGTGTAGATAGCAGGGATTTTATTATTCCAAAGCAGATGGTGCAAAATGAGACACATTGGGGATGGCTGCTCAGTGACCTCTGTGTTGCTAATCTAACATTGAACCAACATTAACACCTCGACCCCTCACAGAATATGCATGACTCCAAACGGGGCTCGGTGGCCTGCCTGCTTTAGAACAAATCACCCCGACACGCCATCACCTCCCTGATCTGGAGGTATTCCGTTCCTGTGGATACGACGGCCCCCCTTTGCATCCCAGTCTGGGAATTAAGCGGGTTTCCAGGGTTAATTAGTTTGACGGACGGACCCCATTGTGCATCGCCTCTTGTCCTGGAGGTTGTTTTTTCTTATTGTTCCCTGATTCTTCGTTCTTTGAGGAGCGCGCACAGTGCCGGCGCTGTAATTGACTTGCAGTAGACTGCATCAAGGCAGACGTGTTATTGAATGCCTTAAACAAAAGCTCCGGTGACTCTAGGAGCTTGTTATTCATCGAGTGGGATGTCCCCCCCCCCCCCCCGCCGTATGGACACAATGGCTGTGTTTGTTTGTTTGGTCAGCTACACACTGAACATAAACCTCCTCCAGATGAGACGTTCATATTCCTCCTTCCCTGTTGCTTCCCACTTCCTCCCATGATGGAAGTAAAATGGAATTTATCGTGTGTGTGTGTGTGTGTGTGTGTGTGTGTGAGAAAGAGAGACGATCCAAACTAAAGTGTAATCTCAGTCTAAATCTAACAGCCTCCCTCCCAGGGGGAGAAGAGACCCGTTCTTGTTGGGGGTCAGTCAGTGAATTTAATCACGATGAGGGCCCCCATTTTTCAAAAGTAACCTTTCCGCTGACAGTGTAAGTGGGAGTCAGGCTCCAGAAGTCGAGCGGTGGAATGAGTGTTGCGCTGCAGCGGCACCAGTTTCTCTCAGGTTGTCATTTTCTGGTCGCGGCTGTTGCTGCGTTCTCTTCCAGACCCGCCTGTCTCTGCGTGCTCACAGTGGAGGAGGCCATCTGCCTCCTTCCCCGTCTCACATCCCTCATTTCTCTCCTCGGCGGTCTCTTCCCTGCAGTTCCCACACACACGTCCTAAAATACATCTGTTTTTTGCTGCAGCTCATGAATTTTTGGCCTTGACGTGCGGTTTGTGCACCCACATCAACGTGCCCTGGAGTTCCCGCGAAAATCGTCGTGGCTAATGGAAATAAATGCACTACATGGCGGGATTAGGCTGGAATTAATACTCTATTCAGCTTAATTAATTCGAAATGTGTCCGTCCAAGCCTGTAATGTCAACAGGACATGTTTCAATGAGAGCCACATCGCCTTTTCTAATCTTTTAAATGAACAGAAACGAATGGACCGAGCATGTTCATAAAATGATGAAAGTGATTTTTCCAACAGGGAGGCTGTTGTCGGATGTGTGGCGGCGGCTGGTTTAGAAGAGGTCAGTTTGAATTATGTATCTGAGTAACTGGCTGAGTGAATAATGCAGTCATTAGCAACACTTTTTTTAAATTGTTTAATACCAAATTTAAATTACACCCCTTACACGCCTTTATTTTTGTAATTAAACCACAAATTGCCAAGTGAGGCTGTAGAGCACGCCCACTGCAAGCAAATGATCATAATCTGCTTGTTTGTTTAAAAAAAACACCATCTGTGCAATTACACAGTTTAGTGATGACAGAGTTTTAGTAAGATGTGAGGGTTTCCTCGCTCCTAAAAAGGTGTGGTTACTTCTCACCAGTCTGTGGGCGTGCATGCGTGCCAGCATGAGGCGCGCGCGCGAGAATGTGCGTGCGTGCGTGCACGCACAGGATGAATCAGGAGTGTCTACTGAAGAAGGGTTGCCTGGGAGACCAGCCTGGAAAGAAGGGCAGTTTATTAGCCGGCGCGTGAAGCTCTTTTATACCACAGATCTCTGCTTCATTGTCTGGAAAATACTCACTTTTGCGCGCGTGTGTGTTTGATATATGAGAGAGAGAGAGAGAGAGAGAGAGAGAGAGAGAGAGAGAGAGAGAGAGAGAGAGAGAGAGAGAGAGAGAGAGAGAGAGAGAGAGAGAGATCACAACTTCCTGAAAACCTTTGCCACGAGCTGATGCTACTCTTTTTTTAAATTGTTTTCCCTCCGAGTGACGTCTCGCAAGGAAAAGGGGGCTGAAAACAGTGGATCCCTCGCTGTGACTCATTCATTTTGACACCGAGAGAGAGACGCGGCTTTAATTAGCGGTGTGTGGGGGGGTGTGTTTTCTTTCCTTTTTCTTGAGCGCATATACTGCTCGTTATCTTTCTTTTTATTGGGAGATGTGGAGATGATGATATGCACCCTTTGGGAGACAGACACCACAGCGGACCGAGCCGCCCCCCCTCCCCTCCCCTCTGCGCTCCCGTGGAGTTCGTCCGAGACGAGGAAGAATGTCACCCACTTCTGCCGGCCCTAACATCTAAGTATCACTGAGAGAGAATCGGTCCCAGTTCTCTGCGTGTTATTTGGTTGCGTTGCCGCTTTCTTTATGTTGTGGAGATCCTTCAGCAGCGGCTTCACTGTGTTTCTTTGGATCCACTATAAATGGACTAAATCAGGGCCAGCTCGTCTTCTATCTTCTTCTGATGGTGATATTCTCTGACTGATGGATGTATAGCCTCTCGGCTCCGGATTACCGTGAGGAGCCCTCGCTATTCAACAAGCTGCGCCGCTCACGATGGGCGCAGTTCGTCTGAGCTCTCCACTGCGTCTCGGTTCTCCAGCCGCGCTTGTTGAATCTCCACTGACGATGGGCTCGTTTTAAACAAAACCAAAAACTTCCTCGCGCTCTCTGGTTTTTCTATATATCTTCCTGCGGATTCTCAGACTCACAATCTTTTCCACCACCCACCCCCCCTCCACAAAAAAAAGTTGATCATGGCTCGTCCCGGTTCGCGCGTGAAGCTGAGCGCCTTGTGGAGAGCGTTGTGGCTCGTGCGGACCGCGGTGGATTTCGCGCTGCCTCAGGAGACTTACGCGCCCCACTCGATACGGACCGAGGGCCACCTGACCCTCGGCGGGCTCTTCCCGGTGCACTCCAGGGGGGCCGACGGAGCGCCGTGCGGCGACCTCAAGAAGGAAAACGGCATCCAGCGGCTCGAGGCCATGATGTACGCGCTGGATCAGATCAACCTGGACGAGCAACTCTTGCCCAACATCACGTTGGGCGCGCGGGTGCTGGACACTTGCTCGAGGGATACCTACGCGCTGGAGCAGTCATTAACTTTCGTCCAGGCCCTGATCACGAAGGACACCTCCGACGTGAGATGCACGAACGGGGAGGCGCCGGTGTTCGTCAAGCCGGAAAAAGTGGTGGGAGTCGTCGGAGCCTCGGCGAGCTCGGTGTCGATCATGGTTGCCAACATCCTACGCCTCTTTCAGGCAAGTCTCCTGAGCGTGTGCGATAGTTTTATTTTGTTCAACAGTGTGTGCGCCAGGAAGTAGAGAACAGGGATGCCATAAGTAGTAACTCTAAAAAATGCATTATGCCACAGAAACAAATCAACTGTTAATAACAAAACGCATCATTTGTGATTTTTCTGCCTCTCTTTTCGTTTTATTTCTCAATTTGATGCCTGTTATTACTAATGTCCATTTAGACTTCTCTCAAATAACAGAATGAAGTGAAGTGAATTTGGGTAATTTCCCCTCCCCCACCACACCCGCCCACCCACGACACACTGTGTGGATGAGACAGTTGAGTGGGCTGTTGCTTGTCCCCGGTGGTGCTGAAAGAACAGCTCCCGTCTGTTGCGGTCTCACTCCGGAGTCTGGATGAGTACTGACAGCCTGACACAATCACACCCCAAACTCAACCACCCCCCTCTTGAGGATTTAACAGGCCTGCTTCATGCGATCGCACATGATTACATCAGCCCGTCGCGCGGAGAGACTGCAGGCATTTTTCTGTTTTCTAAATCGTTGTGAAGCTGAACGCCTCTGATTTATGGAGGAGTTGACTTGCTTTTATCAACAAGGGGTGTCCCCCCCCCCCTTCTTTCTTTGAAATGAGCTTGTTTCAAACACTTTGCGCCCTAATTGAGCTCGCTGGCTGCGAGTAAACCAAATGAATCTGCAGCATCATTTCACAATGAGTTAGCTTTGGGTTGTAGGCAGAACATCTCGATTCCAGACTCTTACTATTCTGTGTTTTCGCCCCGCTGCTGGTGCTGCAGTGGAAACGATGGGGGGGGACGCAGCAGGGCACCAATACAGCAGATAAATTATTTAAAACGCATCTCCACAGCAAAATATTGAATTACTTGAAATGCCATGTGGATGCAAATGTGCAGACTTCTGTGCAGTTTTGTCCGGCGCGGGGACAAGCGGGCCGAGCCTCGTCGGAGCTGCAGTGTTGGCGCTGATGGTCTGTGGTTGCAGAGTGTAAGTCCCGGTCTCGTCGTGTTTTGTTTCGGTTCAATTAGACAGACAACCGTGGGGCCTGGCTGTAAGTAGCTGTCTAACTGTAAGACCATCAAAGCACTTAGCATGCTTTTAGGCCCCCTCTTCCTTTTTATTTTCTTTTTTTCGTTTCACACACACTTACCAATGCAACACTTGTGGTTTTTTACAGTGGTCGTCCTCTTGGGTTTTTCCATTGGCTGGACATTTAGACATTTAGACTGATGGTTCCAAACCGCAACCTTCATCCTGGCTTTGATTCTTATTCACTCTAGGCTGAGTTAATACATTAATTTTTCATCATTCAAGTTGGTTAAAACCCTCCAGTGCTACGTAGAAGCATTCTCAATGCACTGATTTTCATAATATTATGTCTGCATTTGGGGAATTCGCAGGGTTTTAAGGGAGAGAGAGAGATGATTTCCTTATTCCCTCACCTCTCTCCTCCTCACACCAGCCTGTGGGAGCGTAGCTGTAGCCCAGTGTGTCGTGTTTGAACAGCAGTTGTGAAGCTCTGTATTTCTTCTCATTTCCCTAAAGTGTTGCCAGAAAGGTGGATTTAAACACCTCGGTCAAATCCATCACACGATGAATTCGGTCTGAACCTGTTTTTGCCCCGCAGCACACTTTATTTCTTCTTCTATGGTACCGGCGGTGGCGATGAAAGCGGCGATAATAAACGATGAATTAAGCGATGCCGTATAATCAATACTTAACAGAAATGGGAGCTCCCAGCCCATCCGCCCTCATTAGTTTTCACAGCGTTTGATGAGCGTGCGGCAGCCATTACACGTTTCCGAGATTGTTTGCAACCGCAGTCAATCAAGTATCAAACGGTTCCACGCGGACAGCGTCAGAAAGCTCGATACACCACCTGTTCAGTTATGACAAATGAAGCGAAGCAGATTGTTTTTCTCAAATGAAAAACGAGAGCTCTGGGAGAAAGCTCTCAATTTGCTGTCCATTGTAATTACATTTCATTTTGGGATGTGGCCCATAACTAAGCAATCTAATGGACTTTGAAGTAAAAACACATAGTTTTGGGTGGATGACCTGTCGCTGAGCCGTCCTGCTGGCCTCCTTTGTTCTCGTGAGTATCATCGGGTCTTTTTGTGACTCGCCTCTGTGATAAATGGCTCATCAGAGCAGCTAAATAGTGATCGTAGATGTAAATATCACGGCTGTCTGTTCGGGACACGAGGAGCTGCTGAACTGTTAATGCTGGGAAATTGACATGAGGGATGGATTATTTCTGTCTGAGGGACCCAGGAGGGTTGATCAATACTGTTGCCATGGTGAGGCCGATTTGCTGCTAAGATGTTTTTATTTCATCGCCTTTCATGCTGTGTTGGAAATGAGAAGCAACAATGCCACAGGAGGGGGGGGGGGGGTACCAAACACAAGAATCAATCAGCCAGACTTTTGAAATGTTACCAGGAGCTATGATGTTGAGTGTGTTTTTTATTGAAGAAGAAGAAGAATCATCCAATCCTCCCTGCCTGGCTCAGGAGCGCCCAGTCATTCCCGCTGCAGTCGGACAACTTTGTCCGTTCGCAAGTCCCGGCCTCTCGGAATGAATCATGAAATAGATTTTTATCCAGATGACGTTGAGGGAGTGCGGCCTCGCCATTCTCTGCCGCATCTCTCCTCTCAAAGGCCGAGGCGAAAGCTTTGTCTGGAATGCAGGTGAACTCCGTCTTGCCCCCCCCCCTTCAGACTAGCTGTCTTAAGGGAGGCATTGACATGCTCTGCTGTCACAGCCCTGACACAACATGGCAGAGGTTAATTCCGTCTTTTTCTGAACACCGTTGCCATTTGTACATCGATGCACGCGGTAGCGCAGGTCCATTAATCACATCGCGAGCACTGTTTTCAGCCCCATCACAGGAGACGTTGATGGTATGTCAAGTATGCACCATATGATTCGATGCACACACACACACACACACACAGAGAAATATATATTTACATATATATGCACACTAAGAGCTCCATTACCATTGCTGAAGGAGTGAAAACATAACCGTCTCATGGATGTTTAATGAACCACACCAGTGGTTTTGGCTCTTCGCTTGCTAATTGGCTTTCATTCAGAGTGTTTCACACAAGATCCGGCTCAGAACAAAATAACGTTATAACAAGTGTGTGAATCGTGGATAGCTAAGACTGTAGGGAAGCCCTCCCCGAGGGAGGGCTTCACAGCATTAACACGTCCCTGACTGTAGAACAAAAGAAGAACTGGTAACTAGAGAGCACACAGCGGGCGTTTTCTGTACGAAACTCGCCAAAAGAAAACCCGCTTTTTCAAAACACATTTACCTTCAAAAGACAGACCTTTTATAAATGATCGATGAGTCATCAGTCAGCATGTCTGTGCTGTTTTTGCAGATTGATCTCAGTTGATCGATATCCCATTTGCGGTTGATGGAAGTCGGCTTCAGCTTCTATCTTTATCTTTTCAACCTGTTCACTCTGACACTCTGGGTTCATCCTTCATATTGTACACCCTTCTGTCTGCTTCTCTCTGACAGCGCTTTCCAAAAATGACTGATTTCTTCAGGGAGTGCAGTTAGTGACAGTGTGGGCTCCATGGTGACGTAGCTCTGAGAGCTTGACGGAGTAGCAGAGGGCGGGGCCTAGCGAAGGGTTAATTATTACAAAGGACTAGAGGTCCCCAGGTAACACTTGACTTGTGCCAGTAGGGCTTATAGCGTAGGTGCTGTTGTGTTGTCTTCATTGGGGGGCTATTATCTAAATCATGTTTTTGTAGTGGGGGGAGGGTAAAGGGTTAATGTTGTCTACTATATTGGTAAAAGTAAGTAAACAAAACAAAACAAATGATAGAAGTAGAGAGTATTAAGGAACTTTTAATGAACACAATGGACTTTTATTATTGCTCTCGATATACTGCAAACATTCTCTCTCGTCCAGTGATTCTCTCTTGTGGTCCTTGGGACTGAGAGCTCTGCTGCTGTTCCTTCCAGCCATTTAATCAGACGCTGACTTATGGCCGGATCAGACCAGAATTGGCAAGGTGAAATTCACTGGCACGCTGTGGCAGGGAAATAATACGGGCAGCAGGGTTACCAAGCATACGCTGTGCGGGTTAGCATAGCGTGGCTAACGGGCTAAGTTGAGAAATACACAACTTTGTCATCGATTACTTTATATCTGTTTTTCTTTCTTCCACTACCTCTGTCCTCGCACTAATGGTCATTCAACCTTCTTCTGTTGCTTTGTGTTCTTTAAGTATGCAGGTAATAGAAACAAGGATGCAAACAATCAATATGTACTTAAGGAGCGGTCAATCCCACCTGCTCTCTTAAATTGGCTGCCTGCCGGCAAGTCTCGCTATCTCGCGGGTCAGAGGTCGAGCGGGTTGAACTCTGCGAGATCGACATCGTGACGAGGAGGAAATGCGTCTTGCCCGAAATGACGGATGCGAATTTCGGTGTGCGAAACAAAAAGTGGGATGCAGACGAATGCGTGAAGTGAAGTGATCCGCTCGGACAGGATGGCAGCAGAGCTCTGGGTCTGAGCGCCGGGGTGAAGCGAGAACACGCGTGGATGTGATGTTGGATTTTAATTAAATACAGAAAGACAGAAAAACAGCCGTTATTTTTGTATTTGAGTTTGCAAAAGGGAGAGTCGGTGACTGGTAATTGTTTTCAGAGCATGAATTGTACTCCAGGAAAATTCCGACCCGCTAAGGCGATAATTAAAAACTGATAACCACACGGAGAAATGTTGCCCCGAGAGCTGTGTTTTTTCAAATTCCCAACCTTTTGGCCCTCTTTGTGGAGAAACGGCGTTGCGAGGGAGTGCCGTTGCTCTCATGTTCAGTGAAGCGGGTTGTATATTCACACACAAACACGACGCAGTGTGAGCAACTGATGCAATATTAACAGAATGAATAAAATATCTCCGTGTCAAACAAGTTGTCATTGCGGCTGACGTGAGGTCATTAGGTCAGCAGCCTGCCACGGGGAGAATATGAGAAACCATGCACGCCTGATATTAAGGTCTGGGCTATTCCCACAGGCCTTTGGGGGATGGTGCACTTTATCATTCAGCGACATAATGCCGTGCTATATGAACAAATGTTTTTCAATGAAAACGCAGCTGGTACGTTCTTGTGCCATTCTTCATTCGTCTCCAGACGTATTCTAGGTGTGCTTTCACTCATAGCTGGTGTTGTTTCAGTATCTTTAACGAGGTGCCATCCGTCATTTGTGCACTGGTATCGGGGTCGGCTTGACTATTGCAGCAGCTTGACTCTACCAGGCACATTGTTACCCCCATTTTCTCCCACTGCACGGGAGGAGGAGGAGGTGAGGAGGAAGAGGGCACCTGCTTAAAAGCTTAGCTCTGCTCACATTGAGGTCACACCAGCGTTCCTTCAAAACGTATTGTCGGTATGACTGTAAAATGCTCTCACTCAGGACCCTCTTCCAAAAGAAAGAAAAGAAGGAGAAATGTGTCCCTGTTGCTTTAGCGGAAAGATAATCCGGTGTGGGCTGAAAGGCATTGTCACAGGGCTAATTGTTGTTTTTGTGCTTGTTTCAACGCACTGATCTGTGATCCATGCAACATTCTGGGCAGAACCCAAACTACAAAGTCACTCAGCCGTAGCAGACTTCTAAATAACGTTCAAGGCTGTTTGCATGGCAGAAAGAAAACCTCCTACGAGCACAGAAGTGTCTGCAAAGATCAAAAAGAAATTTGCCTTTTAAATATGATGTTTCCTCCAGATTCCTCTCCTCACAGATCCTCAAACCTGCTCAATGAGCTGAGTGAATTTGTTAAAAGGCCTCCTGTGAGTGCTGCTGCGTGAGTGTCTTCCTCTTCAAAAGGAGGATGTGTTCTTCTTCTTCTTAGACTTGGGATCTGTGCTTTGTTCTCTGTTTTATCTCATTATTCTAAACACTTTCCCGCCCCGGCTCCGAAATCGCATTGCACCTTAGCAATGATATTGCAGGCTGATCCCGGGGATCTACTTGCCGGGGAGAATCCCCTCGCTTGATATGAGAGATGTTGCATTTTAAGAAAAGAAGAATTAAACGGAAGGTAACGAGACAAATAGTCTACAGTCGCTCTGTGAGGCTGTACTTTGGCACTTTGAGCTACATGCTAACATCAGCATGCTAACGCGCTGACAGTGGCCCCGTTAACATGCTGATGTTTACAAAGTATAATGTCAATACTTGCCATCTTAGTCTAGTGTGTTAGCATGCTAATACGTGCTAATAGTGCTAAACACAAAGTATAGCTGAGGCTGATGGGAATGTCTTTAGTCTTGCAGGTATTTAGTAACAAAGCAAAGTCTTTGACAAAACCTTTTTTTTGACCCAATGATGGGAAAATGGCGGCCATTTTTGTGTGCACCGCTGCCATATTGACGGATTCACCGAGGTGAGCTTTTGCAGGGACGAAATGTTACAAAGCGTAAAGAACCAGAGTAAATGAGTGAAATTTAACAACTAAACAAGTCTTTTGTCAAGTGACCACAGAAAACAGATCAATGTCCATTCTACTCCGATTCTATTTCATAACACTTTATACCGTTGTACAGACGAGGAAGACGGGGATTCGATGGGAATTTTGATGGAAAAATACTCATTTTCATACAGATACAAATCATACAGATTTTATTGACGCATATTTGGCATATATCAAAAGATAAATCGACTGGGATGCAGATTAAAACTGGGAATATGTACTTTACATTGCCACTAGCATGGATTATAAACAGCAGCTTCATATTTAAGCTCTGCACAAGGATACGCACACTTTCAGCCACATGCTTGCAAAAGGAACCACTGCAACAATACACTTGAAACACAATACGCTTTGTGCAACGTGCTGCCAGCTTCAAAGGGGCAGGAGGTGCACCGCTCACATGGATGTCCCGCTGTCCCGGGAGGCTGCCGGCACGAGGCTTTGTTTGGACTGCATGCCCACGCGAGGGCCCTAATGTAGACGGGCACGCCACTGAAGAGCAGCGAGAAGTAGGCAGGCAGTCGCCGCACGCAAACATCAGCTGCAAGAGAGGCAGGAGAAAACACAATGGTCCTTCATCGGCAGTGTTTATCTGCAGTTTTTCTCAGTTACCTCTGGTGGTGTCGAGTCGTGCAGATACAGTCGTTTTTTACATTCATGTGCCTCGGTCCTTCCGTGTTGTTGATTGATTTAAAGAAGGGATTGATTGAAGAATTATTGATATCCTTTACCTGAATCAAAAGCAGCAAAGAATCCATTACACGTAAAATTACTGCATTCAAAATCTCACATCAGTAAAAGAAGAGAATTACAGCAAATTTTACTGAAATTAACAAAAGTATTCATGCATATATTAATGCAGAGAAACTGCTCATATACTGGTCTATAAGATTTATGTTACTGATATATTGTGTGTCACACTATTTTAACGAGTGAAGCTAATACTACGACAAGATAAATCACATTCTGTAAGCTGACTGTATGTTTAAAACTAAAACTAAAACTGTCAAATACATGTAGTTATGTAAAAAGTGCAATATTTCCCTCTTAAGTGTGGTGAAGTTGAATTATGAAGCAATAATTGAAGGTGTAGCTCGAAGCTTGAATACTTAAATTTTCTTAAGTTTTTTTGTTTTTTTTAACCTGGCAAAATTAGGTCAAACCTGTCACGGCTGGATACTGATGGATGTCGATGAACCGATCCATTCAAAATATGGAAAAGTGAACATATGTTGATATATGCGTGTGTGTTTTGCTACATACTTGTGTGTGTGTGTAGGGTTGGATCTCAGGGATGTCGGGGTCCGGTGTGCTCTCACAGTATACACTACAAAGTGTCATCGGGATTCATTTCTTGTCCTTCAGTGGTGTTATTACAGCGGGGCCTGAGGGCCCATCAGCCAACAACACAGTAATATATTACCGTTACATCAGCCAGCACTGTGTGGACCTTTAAAGGGAGGCTAAATTATTAGAGTGCAGCGTGGGCCTTCGGGTAGTTATGCTAAAATACCTGTTGATTTTGAATGTGAAAATGGGAGAGTGGAACTTTGGTGTTTCATTAGTTCCAATTTCATTTTGTCTGCATTTCCCTCGAGATGGCGTCTTTTCTTTTTTTCTTTTTGTTCTCTGGCTGTGCTGTGCCGCGGTGTGTTAGTTAGGATTAGTTCTGTTTGAACAAATCCATGTGGCTCTGCTCTTTTCAGCTTAAAAACAGTGCACTGTGCCGCAGCACACGAGAGGAAATTATTCGACAGGGTAACTGTTTTCAGATGCAAGTCCTGTGGGATTTCAAGTGCTCTCTGAAACGCTTGCGTGTGACATTGATTCGGGGGAAAGACCTCAATCACCGTTGACGTTTTGCAATTTGGAGAACCTCTTTCTCCTCGGAATCGGTTGCTTAAACTACAATTGAGGAGCGGACGGGAGCTACCGCTGACAGGATGTAGTGTTTTTTAACTGCCTTATCGGTGTTTGAGCAATCGCATGTGGCCCCTCGACGAGGCTAAGACGATCAATGGCGCGTAATGTATCAGCAGATTATGCATAGAGCTGTCAGGCACTCTACCTAGAGGTTGAAGGGCAAACAAAAGGGATATTTGCCAGTAAATGTACTCAGGCCTTTGGGAAGCGAAAGCATCTGTGTGTTGCATCGGCCGGTCGAACATCATCCTCCTGCCAGTGGACACAATTCTTAGACGTATAAGATGCTGAGGAGGGATAAATACGTTTAGTTTTATTCTGTAATCCTGATAGAATACCTGCGTGTGTGTATTTGTATTAAGTCGTAACAAAAATACGTTAAAATATTCACATTGTTGGGACCTCACAGGGTGAACCGCTACATCTTGGGGTTGCGTTTTGTGTTGAGGTGATGGTAAGGGGTTGGCACGGTCAGGACGAGTCTCCAGAGAAGTCAACCGGAGCCCCGCATGCCTCCGGCAAAGGCTTTGATTCATAATTTAGCGTCAGATATTGCCTATTTTCGGCACCGCTGCAACACCAGACAGAGTCGCTGTTGTTGACATGCTTTCATTCCCTTTGTGGCATATAAAAAAACATACATAAGAATGCCAAGCGTGGCGTCTATTACTGCTGATGCCATCCAGATACTCCAATCAGAAAGTAATGTCACGCCGCGGTTACTTTCCCCGCCGCACCGCTACACCGGCGGATCTCACTGGAATCCCCATCGGAAGCGAGACCGAAGTGAGACGCGAGCAATCCGCACCGACTCAGTCTTGCATCATCACACCTTTTTATTTGGAGAAACCATCCGCACCGATGTCATGCTTTTAAATGTGCCCTAATGAACATCAAATGATGAAAGAAATGAACAGGAGCCACTTAAACTCACCCACTCTGTTGGTTGTAGCACAAGTGGCTTTCAGTCAACATTTATTCTGTGTGCAGAGTCGCACTGCGACGGTAATGTTGATGCTAAATGCAGTTCACATAATGCGTCACTGTGTTTATTGGTTTAACTTTAATAATAATGCATCATTTGAAAGCTAGAATTTCTTGAAAGCACACAATGTGTACATACAATCTCAGCTTAGCTGTACTTAACTATAACTCACGTGTGAAATACTTCATCCACATTTCATACATTCTTTTTATTTGGCTTATATGATCTGTTCTGGGGGGAAAGAAACGCATGTTAGTGCTCTTGTTGCAAATAAAGATGAGCGTTCCGTAGCGGCGTGTGACAGTTGCATTGCATTCGACGAGGCTCATTCCTGTTTCGGTTAACTTGTCTGAGGGGAATTGTCTGATCTGGCGTCTGTTGCGCATCTCTGATTCTGGCTCTGGAATACATGTCAGTGTGCAGCCTTCTGACACTTCGTCTCACTGCGAGCGGAAGTTATGTGAAATGTGCGTGTCACAAAAACACATTCCACATAAATCTTCTGGGTCCATTAGTGCGGACACTTGCTCTGATGAATCATGATCTCGGTGAGAATGAGTCTGTTTAAGCAGAATGGCTCTCTCTGAAATACTGTCTCCAGTTCCTCCGGAGTTGGCAGGTTGTTCAGTACGCCACTGGGAAGAAAAACAAAAAATAGAAGCTTCTTGTCCTCTCTGAGTGCTCACTTGTCCATTGTTGTGGCTGCGCAGTGGAGCCGGTGTGTTGCTGACAGGATTACCTGTTCAGGTGCCCTCGGTGAAGCGCTACACCTGCAGCACAGAGCAGAGCATGAGCCTGTGAGTGGCCAGGTCACAAATCCAGACAGGATCATCAGACTGAGCCGGGGGGGTGAGATGGCAGACATACAGAGACTTCATAAGGTTTTTCACTCCAACAGCTACCTTTCTTTGTGTGTTGATGGCGCTGAGGTTGCAGATTGCAACCAACTGAAATTTCTCCCGTGTGGGAGAACTACGGGCGACGACGCAAAAACTTGAATCTAGAGTCGCCGTTTGGTTTGTCCCTTCTGGGTTACTGTAGCAACACGGCGGCCAGCTCCACCAAGAGGACTCGCTGCGTTTGTCCATTTAAGTGGCTCATTCTAATGTAACGGAATCAATTCTTACTTCCAGTGAAAGAACAACAAAAAAAATGTAAGAAAACATACTCGTTAATATATTATTCCATTTCTGCCAATGGACCCACTAAATGCTGCACACTGTTCCTTTAACACAGTTTCACGAGTCCTATGTATTTTCATATTGTACAGAAATGTATAGGAGGCAATGAATGTCTGTAATTGTAAAAAGAGATGCTTTAAAGTGTCTAAAGCGCAGCAGCCTTTTCCGCGAGATGCTTAGCTGTGATATAAAGTGCTCATTATTTGTATTGAACCGGCTAAAACTTGCAAAACCACAGGTATGTGCCTGTAAAGTGCAATGAATGAAATAAAGTAATGAGCAGCTTAGACCCCATTACTCTACTGTAGTTTGTAAAATAAAGCCTCGGCAACCATCGGTCCTGCTAGCGGCTCTCTGTGGCTGTGCTACTTGCTGATGTCAGCATGCTAACATGCTTAATGACAACGCTACGGTGATGATTAACAAGTTCACCATCTTAAGTTTGGCTTGTTACCACAAACAACAGCTGAGGCTGATGGCCGTTGATGAAGATCATTTTAGCGCGACAGGAAAAGTCAGGAGATCACCAAAGTCATGAGGATTCATTCTCTGGGGACCATGAATGTTGAATGAAGTAGATTTCGGCCCAGCCGGTGGCACCTGAGGGGATCGCCATCCTTTAGGCATCATGAATGTCTGAACAAAATTCCTATCGAATAATTGTTGAATCATTGCCGTCTGGACCAAAGCGGTAGAGGACAGACCGAACAGAAGAGGAACTGACTGTGCTTTTGCCACGAGGACCCAGAGACTGTGGGAGAGAGAAGGGCCTTCGGTGCCCTGGACTGAGCCTCCCAGACGGTGGGTGTGTACTTCCAGCAAAGGCGTACACCAATCGCATGCTTCAGGCTGTAGGTAGTGAATGCGAGGGCCGGTTAGAGAGCGACCATCCCAGCAAAGGAGGCACGCGTTGTATGAAGCCTTGGAGGAAGGTCTGCCTCTGCAGCTAAACAATAAAGTTCTAATTTGACTGTGAAATGTCCTACCTGGAAGACTTTTCTCTTCTTTTTTTTACCACGCTCAAGGTTGTCCTTTAAATTGCTTTTATTTTCAGCTTTATTCTCTGGTGTCCTCGAACTATAGCTGCACAGCACTACAAGTAGGCAAACCCTGTTTCTGTATTTGTTTGTTCATTTATTCCTTCGTCTGTTCATCCATTTCCTTTTAACTACCTCTCTCGTGAATGCGTGTCTGGATTATCATTGCCTTCTTTTTATAGATGTTCTTTGTTGTCATGCCAGCTTTGTAAAGCCCTGCTCCATCAGTGTGAGTACCTTGTTGTGAATGGCAGTTTAAGTAGTTTATTCTGCCCATTTCCTGCAGCATCAGAATATCAGCTGTGCGTAAATTACACTGCGGCTCCAAACGCCTCCTGTGAGAAGCGTCGCGGTTAGCACGATGCATAGCACGCAACAGCAGCCATTAAATCCGCTTTCTTGCTGTTCAAATACGCGTGTGAGACTTTTTGCAGTAGAGAGTGTTAATCTGCACCGTTTGCAACTTCGCGTGTGTTGTGAATTGCAGGTGTTGCTGATGAGATAGTATATTCTAAACCCTGGGAGAGGCTCAAGGCAGCACTGCAGGCAATGCCTGGCGTGCAAATAGCTGCCTGTTTAACTGGTCTGTTCTAAACCGGTACATGAGTCTTGAGTGCACAGCAGCACCAAGAAGGGGTTCAGACACACCTGCAGAAGGAATAGAATAGCTGTGATATTTTCCGCTGCTGTGATCAGTTCGCAATTACACGGCCCCGCTGAAGAATTCTCTGCGAGGAGCCGGCAGAGAGGAAGGATGAGATCGAGGGAGGCTCGCCCGGCATTGTCTGCGCTATTAGGGTATAAATGGGCCTGGTGATGATGCTCTGTGGAGTCTGAGGAGAGAGCTGCACAGAGGTAGTACAGAAGCGAGTCATTGGGATGCAGGTCAGAGTGTTGCAGGTGCACCGCTGACAATGAATGTGTCAGACCGTGCATGCTCCAGGTGGAGGTGGGGAGAAAAACAACAACATGCGCCTACGCTCGGTGTTTGGTGAAAAAACATGGAGGAGCCGGGTTGGGACCGGGCAATGAGGCAGAGCAGAGATGCAAAGGCACACTGACAATTCCCAAAACGCAGGTGTTTGTCTTCACATGTTACTCATGAAAGAACATTCCTGTTGTTCTCCGTCCTAAGGCATAGTGGCATGCATCTTTCAGTAGTGGGTTATTTCGACTTCATATTTCTCTCAGAAAATAATACGGTTATCACGCAGGCTGTAAGAGAGCACAGTAAACAAAGAAGAAGAAGAAGAAGCTGTGTCCAGTGCACTTTGCAGCCGGGCAAAAAAATCAATACAGCCATCCGTAATGCGAGACCATGTGGATATAAAGGAATACATTTGATAACACTTAGTCATGAAACCTGCAGGCTGTGTTTCATTCCTACCCACGAGTGGAGGTTCTGCAGCACCTGGAGACAGAGCACCCGGCACAGCCGCCATGATCAAGGCTGCTCTGCTGCAGCGCGTTGTTCTCTGCAGGGCCTCGCTTTGTGCGAAGCCGAAGTCAAAAGATGCTTTGGCAAAATGAGTTGAAGAGATTCAGCGACTGTACAAAACAACTGTCGAGAGCGACTGCACGAAAGATCAACATCGTCGCGTCGGCGTAAGAGCCTTAAGTCGTGGTCGTGGGCTCCGTTTGTGACATCGTTAAAAATTGCACCGCAGCTGTTTTTCCGGTGAGCTTCATCGGTGTTGAGCCTCTCCTCGGTGCAGACTCTTCTGCAATGAGGCTTTGGGAGCTGTTTGGTGTTGGGAGCCGATTATTTCTTTGAAACACCGGTGGAGTTGAAATAGCAGTCTGTTTACCAGATGGAAAGAAAAGAGGTCGGTCAGGTTCCCTTTGTGAGCTATCCACACTTTCCTCCCACGCCTCGGCTCTACTCTACTGTGTGGCTCTCCTGGTCAAATATATGATTTGTGAGTCATACTTAGCCTCTGTACCCATGGAGAAACATGCTGGTTGTCTTAAAATACACTCTGGCAGGGCAGCCATGCAAGAGCTCGGGCCCGGCACAGAGCACTGGAGCTGCCCAGGGGACTGGCGTGGTGCGAGCGGGAGAGACGGCGGGGGGGGGGGGGGGGGTGAGGGAATCGACTGGGTAAAAGGGGAGGTGGGCGGAAAGAAGGAGACGGTGGAAGGTCGTGTTAGATAAAGGATTATGAAAGCCTTACTTTCTGTCACGTAACACAGACTCCAGTTCAGCGGTGAGGGTAACTCTGGAAAAAGTGGTGTTTGTGAGTCCTGTGGCAAAAAGAAAAGCTGCAAAACGCAGTAAACACTGAGACTGGTTGAACACTATCCAGGTCGGGTCCTTGTAGAACAAATGGTGGAGAGATGTATAGGAGGATGATGTGAGGCTGGCCTTGGCGAGGACCGTGGAGGAGAGGGAATTTAAGAAAAGCAATTATCCTTTCTCCTACAAAACGCACCTGTTAACATCCAACGTTACCATGGAGCCCACACTGTCACTAACTCCACTCCATTAATTAATATTATCGAATAATTGGAACGAAAAAGCGATTTCAGAGAGAAGCAGACAGAAGGGTCTACAATAAGTGTTTGGAGGATAAATCCAGGATGTTAAACTGGTTCAGCAGTGAAATCTGATTAAAAAGATAAAGATAGAAGCTGCACATCACAGAGTAAACGTGATAGCATGTACGTGCTAATGCTAGCTAAGGATGTGCTAACATTGTGGTAACATTTTCTGCTAATGTTAGCCCCACGGGTTTTTAGGTAGAAACATATTGCTCCTTGGGTTATATGTATTTATATATATTTATATATATACTGTGTCTATATATATATATATATATATATATATATATATATATATATATATATATATATATATATATATATATATATATATGCGCCTTTTTCACAGCAGCCAGTTTGTCAAGGCGGGTCCATGATTTTGCATCGGCCGTGAACAGTTTGCAGATGAATTGTAAAAACAAAATCCTCACGACTGAACGAGTGAACGACTGAGGGCAGATTGTGTCGGCTCGGGGGGGAACTGGCAGCGAGAGGACCTCCCTGGGCAGGAGGTGTCTGCTGATCATCTGTGTGGGAGTGTCTGCATGCAGACAGATGACAGGGAGGGAGGGAGGGAGGGAGGGGACGCTCAGGAAGATGAGACTCACTCGTCTTCCCCCCCGACGGGGCTGAAAACACACAGAGGGGCGGAGAACAGCGGCGCGAGGCTGAAAGTCACAGGTTGTGTGAGGGCACGGCGATGAAATGCGGCTCCCTCACAAAAGGAGAGTTTGAGTGAGGGGCACAGATGGGCAGGAAGAGAGGAGGAGAGAGTGACAGGGAGAGGGAGGGAAAGCTGTCGATCCCCCCCCCCCCCGCCCGTCCTCCCTGCCACCTCGGCTGTGTTGGCAGTGCCCTGCTCTGGTGAAGAGAGATTACCAAAGCCCAGCCTGAGGATGCATGTGTGGACACAGTCATTACCTCTGCCCTGCGAACAAATGGCACTGCTGTCTGGATACAAACCAATGTCTGTCTGATCCCGCATGTCACAGAGCTGCTGAGCCTGGATTCAGCAGGACGGATGTAACAAAACGTGATAACTGCTCAATATCTTTATAGGCCTCTTTATCGTACTGTGTCATTTTGTTGATATGGACCATTGCTGCTTTTACATCGCCGGGCGGTGCAGCGACAAATATATCTTCTGACTAGGGCTGGGTGTTTTGTGAGCAAATATTTGTTCCATCACGGGCGGGGTGTGTAGTTTATGAATTGCTTTTCAAAATGGCTCCTTGGCCAGTGTGTGTGTGTCATTGTGCCGGTGTCACGAGGACAGTCTGTGCCTTGGCGCCCGGCCACAGACGGCATGGGGTTAGAGTCTGGTCTGACAGAACTCGCCGTTGTTTCCGCTGTGGAGATTGTTGCAAACAGCCAGAGTGGAGCTGACTGATGTCAAGATATGCTTAGAAGCTAATCATGCAGCAAATAGAGGCCCAAATAGAGGATTCCTGCTACAGAAACTGCCCGGCTCGCCCCCCCCCCCAGTTAAAGCCATTCATGGGAAACGTTTCAGCCCCTGCTACTCACAGTTCCTTTGCGGCTACGCTTCTGAGTGTTGCTCTCAGATTAATGGAAACCAAACCCGGTCTGGACAACACTCTGGTGCTCTGTGACAAATTCGTGACGATATCTACTTCTCTTGCCTTCTCTTGTGTGGGATAAAAAAGCTCAGTGTTTTTGTGTCTAGGTTTTTGTTGAAGAACCCATGGACTGCCGCTCGGTTTTCTGTGGAGACGGCCTGTCTCTTCACATCTGCTGATTTCCCTCCTCTCAGGTGGCGAGGATAGATGGTTGCCGTTACCCCAACTGAGAGTCGTGTCGCGCCATATGCTGCATATTTCTCCCTTCAGATGACGTTTCTCTCCGTTGCCCCTCGGCTCGTCAGAATCGTCACCTCCGCGGCGCAGGACGTTTGAAAGCACAAACATGACAGTCTCTCACCTTTCCTTTGGAGCCACCCGTGGTGATCGTGGGCCGCTGTATGTGAAAATGAAACGGAAAGGCCAAGGCACACTAATTAACTTCACCTGGCATTCCCACTTACTGCGAATGTGTCGAACCTTTATGCAACCTCGCTTAGTCACCTCTCTTCTTCAACACCATGGTTGAAATTCTCACTTAATGTCAGTGAGCAGATTACCACCCTCACCCAACACACCACCTCCCACCCCCCTGCCTCCTAGTTCTTCCTTATTATCCTTCTTTAGACTTCAGCAGCAGATTTTTATGCAGGGCGTCCGCAGCACTTTGTGGTAAATCAATAAAACAGTGTCCCCCAATAACAGACCTCTGTGTTTTCCTTCCATCGATCCTGTCAGCCCAGATGCATTCCAGAGCAAGCAAGGCGATTACCCTCAGCAATCCCGTCTTTGATGTGTACAGCAGATGACAGGTGTTAGACATCAGCTTTGGGTAATTGTGCTCCTGAAAGGGGGCATCGTTAATCATTCCCTCTCGGCCTGAACTACTTACTGTGGTCGTTCCTCCATTCAGCCGACTCCCTTTCACCTTGCTGCCACTGGAGCGTAGAACACGTTGTCGTGTGTTGCATCACATTTCACATCTTCTCGATTTAAAGTGTCTTAATGAAATTGGGAGGATTGCAAGCGGTATGAAATGCAAACGGGGAAAGAGCCAAATTCGTATGCAGATGAAGGATGAAGAGAAAATAATCCTCTACTCGCTGCAAGCTAATTATTTACACAAAACGATTCTAAAATGTTGATCAAATATCTATTCTCCTCGCCTTATTATCTCTGCATGATGAAAATATTCAAATCTATTGCAATTTGTTCGCAACAAGAGCATATTTACTTGAAATCAATCATGCAACTGTGAAGGGACGACGCTAAACTCTGTTGCTTGTAATCTACCGAGAAAGACTTAATCAAGCTCAGAAGTTTAAATTCAATTCACTTATTTCAAGAAGACGGTTCGATTTCTAACTTGGATTCCACTTGATGTGTCGACCGTTATCTACCAGAGAGGAAAACACAAAGCTGTCAGATTCTAGTCGTATTAGTTAGCCAGCATCTCCTTCTATCGTAATTCCTGCAGGTTTAATCCTCACACCTCGGCGTTTTCTCAATCAGGGTTTTGCACTTTTGTTAGCTGGAGGGTCAAAGTGGTAATTAAAAAAAAAAAGCACAGTCTGAAAACATAGAGGTTTTGGATTTCTGGGGAATAAGGAGTTGATAGCAACAGAGTACGAGTCTGGGAGAAAGTAAAAGGACATCGCCATCTTTAATGGTTCCCTGCAGCAAAGAAAATGGGCTCCGGAGAGACAAACAGCTGGGCGAAGATGGGACGCGGTTCAACAAACCTATAACACTTTCTGGCTGCACAGCATTTCAACAGCAGCTCCGTTAGAGTACGTCGGCCATCAAACGTTTCAAATAGATGCTTCACTTCATGGAAAGAAGAGTCTTTTTAAATGCAAATCACAGCCGCTGTTGCTTTTCCATTACTTTGCGGCGCATCCCCTCTTTGACCCACTCCACTCAATTTCGGCGGGCCCGAAGTGATTCAACGCGTGGCATCGCAGCAGCATTCCCACCTGTGAATTTGCATCACTCATTTCGTATTCGCTGGTTTTGTAGTTGGGGGGGAGGGGGGGGGTTCTTCTTCTCTGCGACTTGAAACATATTTGTCGTCTTGAGCGTGACTCCTCAATTTGTCAGCTTCGTGCGGTTGACCCCTTTTAGGTTGCGGGTCAAAGCTATAACTCACACTCTGTGGGTTGAGGCGATCCCATCAGCGAGCCGCCGTGTCCTCATACCTGCGTTTCCCCAGTGTCCGGCTGCTTTTTGATCACTGGATGGCATTCATACGGTGCTTAGATTAGACTGTGTGATGAGGTTCTGCACTGGTTGGAAGACAAAATGAAGCTTGTCCCTGCTGGTGCGTCCTCCTGTCTAACGGGAGGTCGGCAGTTTGATCCGAGACGTGCCACCAGGTGTGATTGCCGTTTCAAAACGTCGAACACAGTTGTTGATGAGATGTTTAGGTCTTAAGCAGGCAGCATTGTGAACAACCTCCTACTAGAATCCTTTATCAACCTATTCGTACGGGTTGTTTGATGCAGTCAGATAGACAGATCCTCCTTCCTTTAGCTTGTATGAAACAAGATTAAAAGTATGTTCAGACAGAAAGCGATGCCTCGTGGCATTCACGCAAATTTGACCCAGGCAGCAACCTCCGGGTCTGAAATGTGAAGCCAATGCTGAAGTGCTTTAATCTTGCGTTCTCTCTCGTGTCCACCAGGGGGCGACTCCTCTGGTTGTATAGATGTCTATGAGAAAATGACTCTACTTCTCTCTTGATTTATTACCTCAGTAAACATTGTAAACATGAGTTTATGTCTCAATCTCTAGTTTCAAGTCTTCTTCAATACAGCATGATGTTCATTTAGTACATTATGGTCCATTTAGAGTAAAATAGACCATAAAGCAGGGGACGCTTTGGGGGTGGGGCTTGTTGGCCGATCTGGGAGTTGTCTGTGTTTTGGTCTTATAACTTAAACCCTTTCACAGTGCGTTTTCACTTCGTGTTACTTCTGGTTGCATAAAGACGACCAAAAACCAAGATGGCAACGGCCAAAATGTCCAATGCGAGGCTTTAAAACGGCAGTCCTCAAACCGATGGGCGACCTCACAAAGACTACGTCCCCTTCTTACACTCTACGCTTTGACCACTGGATCGTTTGTGTTTATTGGAGTTCCTGCTTTGTGAACTCGGGCCAAATCTACCTATCGCAACTCCACCAACGAGCAGTTGTTTATGACTCACAGATCAACATTTCCATCTCCAGAGCAATGCCGTTAGCTTGCCTTAAAATCTGAGCAGCGTTGGTGTTCAGAGGTATGAAGAACACCTGCAGACTCTTAACGGGTTCCCTGAACATTAGGAAAAGTGACGATCTGGCATCTTCCTCAAGAACTATCACTATCACTATCAAGTAACTTGATAGTGATCATGAAGTGTGCTGCTTCACTGAAGAAAGGAACATAGTATGCAAGTATTGCTTTAATCTATTCACACATATCCTACAGAAATATGAAATAGCTTTCAACCACATCTAACCGTCTTGCTCAGCAGATGGAGATTGCTCAGTTCTCATCATGGAATGGATAAAAGCACGGAGCCTCGGTCACATTATATCCCCCGTCTTTGATTGAAGAACTTAAAAGCTGAGCAAGAGATGCAATTGAATGCTGATTTCCTGAAATGTGGAAGTGGAGCTCAGCCTGTGTTCTGCACAGCTACTTAATGAAAGAGATAAAGCGACCACGGCTCATTACGTTCAAGGTTTTTTTTGCAGATCCTGCATATTTCACTCCGACAGGATCAAGTGATGGATCCTTCCTGTTAGAGTAATGAAGTCATTTTGCAACATGTAGCTTATACATCAGATATAGATTTAGTTTACTTTGTGCGATGGTGTTTCAAGATTCATGTAAGGTTTTATGCAGTAAACTTATGATATGGCTAGTTTTAGATAACGTATGGTCATCCAAGTAATATTCTAAATACCCTCTGATTCACATCTTTGTTGTGACGTTACATTGAGGGAACTATAACTTCAGGTATGTTCACTGGAGGCAACCGTCACTCATGCTAACACGCTAACTACGTGATACCAACGTCGTTATTCTATTGGCTCACGAGCCTTGTTAGAAGTGGAAACCAACGTCAGATATATTTGTTTGAGATTAACAAAACATTCATTTCGGACACGTCAAAATTAGGAAACTGGTCAGTTCACGATCATGTTTTTTTTATTTGGCTTCTTTTTAAAAGTGATTATTATTACAATATTGTCTACATAAATAATGATCAACATTTAAAGGCACAGCTTCTGACTACTGGCTGTGTGTATTTCTCCATGGATTGAACATTTCAATGCTTTTACAGTACTTATACAGCACTCAGACCTACTTTATGATCCAAAAGACATGCCAGCATCTCACTTTTTACTACACGGGACTATTAGGTTTAATGTATTTGTATATGCTGTTAGGTGGTGAAGACTCAACGAGTTCTCACCAGGAGGGAAGTGTGAGAGAGCGCTTACAAGGCTGTGCTGCCAGTTCATAAAAAAAAAGAGCTGCAAAGACATTTCTGCAGGAAGTCTTCATCGATATGTTGGGAGAAGAAAGTGACAGCACGGCACGTTGCCTAGGTAACAGACCCAATATAGGCTCTGTCAAATATTGCATTACATAATGTGAGCATATTCTGAGATGATCAATCGAGCAGGTAATGTGAAAAATATGAAAAATGTATCGCTCGTTTGTTTTGCAGACTGCCATCTGCCTGTGTGAGAGTGTGCAGCGCACAATTTATTCAATTTATTAACGAATGGGACGAATATCTTTGTTTGTATGGGACACCCATTTTAAATCAAACCCATATGACAAATAATATCCATGACAATGTATATAATATACAACACATTGCCGTCATCTATCCATGTTGTTATTCTTTGTGATAGGATATTTCTGTAAATGACAAACGATATTCTGTTCTTTCCCTTTCTATAAACAATGCATTTATTTCTTCAGCTTGTGGGCACACATAACCGACGCAAATATGATCATGTTTGGAAGTGAAAATGTTGGCAGAGTTGAAGGAATAGTTTGATATTTTAGGAAACACGATTATTTGCTTGAGATGGGAGATTGATGCCACTCTCATGTCTTCATGTTCAATATGAAAGTACAGCCATGCTGCAAGTTAGCTTCCTTCAGCACAGAGACGCGTCTTTCTGCTAATCTGAGCTAACCAGCTGCTGGAAGTAGTTGTGTATTTAGCGTACAGAAATGAGAATTTTATCGATCTTCTCATCGAACTCTCGGCATGAAGGCGAAAAAGCAAGTTTCCCCAAAATGTCAAACTTTTCCCTGAAGCTCAAAATATATCTGATCTATATCTCTGACCCTGTCAAGCTCTGTGATGTTCTCATCGATCACATGTTACACAGTGCATCGTGGGATTGCTAGCAAAAATGTACCATACATGTCATGGGCACTATTTCTTTGCTGAACTGAGGTCATATAGAGACAGAATGCAACGATATGCAACCAAGAGCTGAATCGCGAACAAAATGCATGAAACATCAGATTTCAGCACGTCAAAATATTATTGTAGGATCTTATGTCTACCAGGGGGCAGTTGATAGCTAAAATGATGATGGGAAAAGTTAGCAAGCTAATGTTAGCTCTGTGTTAGCGAGCTACTGTAGTTAGCTAAGGCACTTGCAAACATAATGCCACATAGCTATCTGATTTATCCACATTCAAATGATCTCAAAATGCTTTCGTTTAACTTACAGAGATGTAGTTCGCCTAAAACTGACATTTGCGCAAAATGCTTGCTGCACACACACACTGAGTTTTATTTATGCTGATTCCTCACTTTTGTCTTTCAAAAGGCTCGGCTCTTTTGGTTCGGCAGCTGATACATGCTTAGTTCTGGGTTCTTTAACCTGTTGGTTGTGCATCCAACCACACAGCAGCTTTCTGGCATTGTTCTGTTGTTTTGTAGCAGACAAAAGTGACAAGGAAACACCTTCACACAATGCAAAGTCAATGGAGAGCGATGAATTGTTTTCGCCCTTCAGTGTTGGCGCGACTTAAATGTGCTCTGTCTCTATTGGCACACGTTTTGCACTCAAATGAAATGTCCCTTTTTAGTAAATAGGGAGCGATTTCAAACAGTCATTTGAAAAAATGAGATTAGTCAGAGCAACCGCACATGATGCTGCACCAGAATGGCACCAACACACGAGTAAACGTTGCCCTTCCCCCAACCCCACCTGTCCTCAAGATCCCGCAGATCAGCTACGCGTCAACGGCCCCGGAGCTGAGCGATGACCGGCGCTATGACTTCTTCTCTCGGGTGGTTCCCCCGGACTCGTTCCAGGCCCAGGCCATGGTGGACATCATCCGAGCCCTGGGCTGGACCTACGTCGCCACCATCGCCTCAGAGGGCAGCTACGGAGAGAAGGGAGTGGAGGCCTTCACACAGCTCTCCAAAGAAGCAGGTAAGGAAAGGTGATCCGTAAAACAGAATTATAATATCTACAGTGTATATGTTTTCTTTAAAGATCCATTCCCATGGTTTAAACATAAACATTTTCACCGGAGCGAGATCACTTTTTGCATTTCCAATTCATCGTAAAATCTGTTTTGGGTGGATGAATTATTGATCGGCTTGGCAACCCCTACTTTAATCCCCCAGTGAGTTGGGGAGAGTTGCTGGAAATGTTTTTAGAGAGGATGCCATATCACAGTAATGAGCATGGCCTGTAACCGCGTCACTGTCATTCTATGTAAATACATCTGAATGTAACCGTTCAGCTCTTCTTCTCTGCTGCGTGCTCCATCGGAAAAATGAATTGTTTGTCTTCTCTAGGAGGAGAGAGAGAGAACGGTCTGGCAAAGGGTCATTGGGGAGATATGAGCTTTGTTTTACACTCTGCCTTTTCTGTTTCACTCAACCTCTCTTTGTTATTGTGATCCCTGCTAGTGAGCGTGCAGGGCCCTGAGGACGGTAATGATGGTCAGTCAGCCTTGTGGTCAGTCAGTTCAATCCACCCTCTGGTTGTGTGTATCAAGCAGCAGGGCTTAGAAAAGAAACCGGCCCTCTTCGGTGAACGTCTCTAGAGATTCCTCTCGGAAACCGTATGATTAAACAGAGAGAGCTGAACCACTGAATGGACACGAATCAAGCTGTTAGAATCAGCCTCGTTCGTTAGATCCTTTAATGTAACGTTAATGGTAATTGTTTAACGTGGCAAAGATTGAGCAGCTAAGTTAAGTTTGCATTTGGGGTTTTTAGAGAGCGTAGAATAAGGTTGAAGAGACATTTGCATTCAGAGAAGGTCCTTTGGCTTTTGTAAGCGGGCTGAAAATTGTGCACATGCTCGACTCACCTGCTTTTTTTTCCCGAACCGATGCCGTCGTCGGCATGTGGTGGTCCACGTGAATCAGCAGTCACTGCTGTCGCTCCACAAGTACAGCGGGTCGGCTATCCGTGTCAAATCATGTGGTTAACAATCTGCTGCCGCAGTATCTCTGCAGCATGAGGACAGGGAAACATCATTTTAATACAATACGGGGAGTTTTGAAATGATTGGCCGAGAGTGCAACTATATGTTTTTAATGCACCAGAGTTGGCAATTGCTGTTGTGTGTCCAGAACTCAAATCCCTTTTTTGGTCATTTCAGAAATGACCAATTCAAGAGAATTGTTACCTGGGCTGTAAAAAAACCCTATTATTAAACCCTCCGTGACTCAGCAGCCCACGGCAACAGGAGCAAGTGTTTTTGCCGCTTCTCACCTCGACCTCCTATGGATCCCGATCCATCTCCTGCGAATGTGCAGCGAGGGATCCTCGAGATCGAGGAGAGCTAATGATATCCCACAGGCGCCGATCAGAAGTCCGGCGCGCATGAATATTTCATCAGTGTGCCTTCGTGTCCAGTGTGATCATGAAAGCTTCAGGAAGCCGTTTGTGGTTGTGTGATTTGCATCGACAGAGAGTGAGGAAGCAGCTTGTGTAGAAACACATTTTGGAAGTTTTAAATTCCTCTTACATCGTGTGGATAAACACGGTTTCCTCTCGCTGGGTTTCTCAGATGCATTTTCCAACTGATGTTTCTGGGTTTTTTCTTATGCAAAGAGCAGTAAACACGTCGCTATTATTATGAGTATGAATTATATGCCATTGTTGCTGTTGACTCATCCTATTACGACTGAGCTGCAGTTCACTTTGCAATATTTTGTATTCGTATACAGACGGGAATTATTTCCTCGAAAGAAAAAGCCTCCAGTATACCCAAGGCATCTTATCTTTAATAAACACATTAATTATGTAACAGCAGAACTGTACATTCACAGGAATTTATTCAAAGGCCCCGGTTCTGCACCAGAACAGACTGGATTGGATTGAATTGAATGAGACGCAAACACCCCGGTGAATATGGAAAGAGAGAATATATCTGGAACGTACACACACACAAACTGCGGAACAACAACAACATTTGTGGGTGGAAGTTGTTTGTATCTCTGCAAACTGATCCGTGAGGCCTTGAGGCTTTCCGTGGCCGCCCTGTTCGGTTGCAGTGAAATGTCAGATGCATTAGTGGCAATCTCGCTTCACAACTTCAAGGAGAACCGTCTCGCGGACTAATGCAATATGGCTACCCATTACCCCAAGCTGAGACTGGAGTGGTGGTCAGCCTGTATTGATCTCTTCTGGGCTTTCTCTCTCCCTGCTCAGCCACTGTTCCCATTGTGCAGCTTCATCCTGGCTCCAGGTGAAGCTGGCAGAGATATATCTAGTTTCTATTTTTTTTTCTGTGTCTGTCTGGACTCATGCCAGAGCGATGGAGTTCAGTGTTCGCAATTGATAAAAGAGACTCGCATTTGAGTGAAAAACCTCCCACAAAGTATCACTGTGAAATTGATTGCAGCTAAGTTGCCAACACGCTGCGTTCTTAGATCTAGTCTGAGCTGTGTGTGTGTGTGTGTGGGTGTGTGTGTGGGGGGGGGGGGTTAAGAATAGCACTATCATTCAGCAGCAGGAGAGGACCGGGGTGGATGTGTGATGCATCTGCAAACACGATAAAATAGACCACGATACCTCTGCGTGACATTTCGACATTGCCAAGTCCCAGACCGGCAGTGGAAGGGCACACAGATGTGGAATATGAATGTCAAATGCATGTCGGCCCATTTTGATGTGCTCCCACGTGTTGAGGCGGGGGGGGGGGGGGAGGCTGGAGATAGCGGGTTCTCCTTTTGACAGGCGAGGTGATAAATATCATCATGGATCCCCTGGAGGTTTGGGGCCTGGAGGGTGTTCAGCAGGCGGGCGGGGGGTCGAATCCATCAAGCACCTTCTAATTTAAAGGGATTTGTATTTCACTAAGCAAAATGGCAAAGCTGGATTCCTCACCCTGGAGTGCAGTTTCAGAAGCGAGGGCATTGAGGATGAATAATTGAAGCAGTTAATGCAGTGCATGACCTATGGCACTCAGAGAGCCATCGTTATCATTTAATTATCATTTAGCTGTCTTTGATAAGTGAATCAAATGTGGGGCAGAGGGTAAGAGTTCACGGGGCATATATTTAGGATATTATGTTGTAGGATCATAGATAAAGGAACAAAGTGCAGCTAAGATGTGTCACAAACTGGATTTAGATGGATTTAAGAGAAACTTTCTCTGCATCCTCCTCACTAGCTGTGAGGCTTTGCTTGAAAAAGCCTGGTTTACTTCTTGTCTGGATATGTGTTCGGACACTTTAAAAATAGTTTTAAAGACAATCGCATTATTTCAGACGGCCTCTCCCAGAAAACATTCATCGTGTTGCTCTCAGTTCTTCACAACAAAACAACAACAACAACAAAAAGACAGCTTAGCCATTCGAGAAGTGCGCAATTAACTGAAACTTCTCCCGTTTATCGTTAAGATATTCAATCGAACTTTCTTTATTTGATTTGACAGTCAGTGTTTTACAACTGCTACAAAGGTAGCGAAAACACAACTATTCTTATTTTCAGGTGATTAAACGCAAAAGAAAACTCATTGACATATATTTTGTATCTCTGCCAATATATCCCCCTAAATGCCGCACACTGTTCCTTGAAGTGACATTCCGAAGGTACAGCATTGCTATTCAAGCCTCTTTCTCGGCTAAGACCTCGACAAGACATTGAACTGTGTCGCACGTCACACATCTCCAGCCGAGACGGACACGCAGCTCTTCTTTAAACCCTCGCTTTGAGTCGAGGACTCTTTTTCAAGTCCAAACACTGCCTCCCAGTGACAGGCGAGGGCGTTCCGAGCCGCGGCACAGCACTCTGGAAGTACAGATACTTGCGTTTCCATCGTGCACGCTTACCCGACTAACTGACCGTGTGACTGACTGATGGATGAGGTGTTCTGCAGTCTCTCGGTGATTTACAGCCGCTGCTCGGCAGCCTTTGTGGCGTTCGTAAGGCCGCAGCGTGTTGGGCTCTCTGCTCTTGTCTCTCTTGAAGATGGGATCTGCTTGAAGTGCTTCTTATGTCCATCGGTGGCTCCTGCGGTCTCTGTCTATATTACTGTATTGACTGTTGTGACCTTTGACATGTCTCTTTTCAGAGCTCTTCCACCATTATAACTCTTCACACAAACCTGCAGGTTTTGCTTTTCGTCATAATGAATTGTGAAGTATTTGCATGAGACTTAAGTTCTCTGGGAGAAAAAAAAGAAGAGATGTATCTCTCTTTTTTCTCCCTCTCTGGATTTAATGAATGTTTGATACCTACCTGCAGACATAAAACCCCCTGGAACTGCAAGGTGCCGCTAATACGGCAGAATCAGATATTTTACAGCGCTAGACTTTCAAACTGAAGGCTTTCCAGCTAAACTTACAACGCCGGCTGCTCGGGAACAAATGATACCGAGCGTGTTACACTTTATAACGGGATACCACAAACCCTTAAGCAACAGCTTGGCCATTTGTCGGATCTCCATTTTTATGTTTTGTCCACTTAGGGAGGATAACAGCAGCCACCCCAGAGGTCTTCTTCTCTGCGCATACAAAATGTTTTCTCTATCGCGGCGAGAAATATCCCTCGTTCTGTCTGCTGACACTTGAAAAAAAGAAAATAAATAGTTGCGAGCAGGTTCAGCACTTGTCATTCTTCTATCTTCTGCCTTTTGAAATGCCACAATAAACCGTGACTGGAGATGTGTGATCTGCCAGATAAAAGCTGTTTATATCAAAGTAATGAGCCCGAGGAGACCGGCAATTAGAAGATGCCTTCCATTGCTCCGGCTACTCAGGGAAACTCAAACTGAAAGGTCGTTGGGTAGGCTATTAAGAAGGCTTGAGTGGGAGACGTTTTAATTGGTTTTGAGTCGAGCTTTGCTGTTGACTCAGGACGCAGGCTGCTGCATCAACTCAAGGCCGACAGTAGCTCTCTCACACAGGTGATCACATTATCTCTTTATCCAAAGCGCCTCAAAGGTTATCTTCTCCTCCGCACCTGTAATTACCACGCCAGAATAAACCCTTTTCATGATTACTTTTTTTTTTTTGAATGAAAGATATAATTCTGCTTCGCCACTCAATAATGAGCTGCTGAACATCACCCCAGACGACAACAATATCCAGCAAACGGCTAAAAGCCAATTCTGATAACATACTGTGCCGAATATGTGGCAACTCACGGAAGCAATCGGTACCCGTCACCCTGCAGAAGCTCGTTAGCGGTGACCTGTCTGAGGATGAGTCATCGTCAGGAGTAATATCCTCTTCGTTTGTTGGTGCCGGCTGTGCTATCTGATTGGTTCAGGGTCCAACAAGAGATGCTTGATAATGACTTTAAATGAAAAGTCAATGGCGAAGCTGCTGGATTCGCTCAAATCCATAACGTGCAATCTGTAGCTGTATGACCCCCCTCGGTGTGGACTGTTGGATTTCTTTACAGCAGATATGTTTATAACTGTGAAATGAGTCTGCTGCGCCGTTTGAGCGTTGCATCGCACGCCTCAATGTAAGAATCGTCATTGAGAGTCTCATAGCCTGCATGACGACACCATCAAAATCTCACTGTTGTGTTCAGATTCTTTTCTCATTTCCATATGAGTGAGATTTCCGTAACCCAGTGTGTGTGTGTGTGTGTGTGTGTGTGTGTGTGCGTGTGTGTGTGTGTGTGCGTGTGTGTGTGTGTGTGCGTGCGTGCGTGCGTGTGTGTGTGTGTGTGTGTGTGTGTGTGTGTGTGTGTGTGTGTGTGTGTGTGTGTGTGTGAGTGAGATCATCCCAGAGGCCTGACCGTTTCTCACCCCTCTGCCATTAATAAAGGTGGAATCTGCATCGCCCAGTCTTTGAAAATTCCCCACAACCCCAAGCTGGAAGATTACGACAAAGCCGTCCAACAACTGCTGGAAACGCAGCACTCGCGGGCAGTCATCCTCTTCGCCAGCGAAGAAGATATACGGTGAGGAGCGCCGCGCATTCTGGCTTCGCCCCGTGTCGCGCGGGCTGATGTCTTGCCATGTTGACGTCTTTAATCTCCCAGCAGCAGACGGGCCAGAGGCGCAGGTTTACCAGGCGCACACAAACACACCTTCAACAACGCAAACACGAGCCTGCCCCGGAGGAGACGTGCAAAACACAGATCACAGCGAAGCAGCAGAGAGATACTGTTTCATTTACAATGCTCCGTGGAAAGTATTTATGTAAAGAAACAAAGAATCACACGTTTCGTGCTTGTATATTTACAATGCGTGCTCGTGAAGTGTAGCAGAAACGATGAGCGGGAGACCTGAAGATAATGCTTCTAACTCCCTGTTGTCTTCAGATAAAACACACAAAACGTATATAAACAAACAAAATAGCTCCTCTGCTTCCCTCCCTGACCTTCTGATGAGCTGAGCTGTGATGTCCGAGCTCCTCCTTAAAGCTGGCTGTGCCTTTGTGTAATAGATATTGGATTGCATGCACCCCCTGAGCTATGTCTCCTAATTCGCACACGGTCGTCCTTGCAGGGGAGTTCTCAATTCCTCCAAGAGGGCCAATCAAGTGGGCCATTTCCTGTGGATTGGATCCGACAGCTGGGGGGCCAAGAGCAGCCCGATCCACCAGCTCGAGGATGTGGCGGTGGGAGCGGTCACCATACTGCCCAAACGCTCCTCCATTGAAGGTACGCACACGCGCTGTGCTTTCGTCTTTCTTTCTTGACTTTTCATTTTGTCGTCTTTTATTTTTGGTTCGCCTAAAAATGTCTTGTTCGGCGTTCGGTTGCACTTGCGTAGCTCCACCCTCTCGTGTCACTTCTGTTTGCAAAAGACAAAGCGAAAGCCAAGATGGCGACACCCAAAATGCTGAACTCAAGCTATGAAACGCCACAAACCAACGTGTGACGTCACTACGTCCACTTCTAGTGTATGTCTGCAGGCCATGAAACCAAAACAACGAGCTAAAAGATGATGAACTGCTGACTCAGCTGTTCTCTGTGGCTCCAGGACTTGGAGTGACCCCTCTCACATTTGATGTTCCCACATCTCCCTCCTGCCTCGTCTATTTCTACTTCAGTTGGCAATTTTCTACATTTCTCACAATGACTTTCGACAGTCCTCCAGAGAGAAGTGTGGCTTTGTTACATTTGGCCGTGGGTCGTACGCGAACGGACTAAAGTCAGTGTGGACAAATTGGCTCCTGCTATCGTTTCAGACAAATGAATCCGTGTGGTTTTACATATTTGTTTTTAACAAAGGAAAAGTCTGTGGAGAAATCAGTGTCTCTGGTCTCTAATGGTTCAAAAGGATGAGTCAGAGAAAAAGCTTTAATTCACTTTTAAATTTTAAGCATTGACGTTTTTTTTAATCGTTTTTAACAATTTCTGTCATCGAACTGCGAAAGAAATACGATCATCAATTATATTCTCGTGCTTCGAGCTGCTTTTCTCTGCAGCTGCACCCACGAGGAGGTTGTCCTGTACAGAAATAGAATATTCACAGCAGGTTTTGTCTGGTGTCACAGATCCAGACAACCACTCGTCATGACAATCGAGCAAAAGATGTGAAAGTCTGAGTTGTATGCAGCTTCCCGTAATTACACGTGTACACTCTGGAGGCAGAATATGATTAATCCACCGTGCATCATTGACGGTCTTTTGAAAAGAAAATCAGCTGAGTCATTCGGCTCCGATTAGACATTATCACCGATACCCACGACTCATCCGATATGACTGGATGACAGAGAGACACAGACAGAGGGACTTTAAAATGTGCAATGATTGTTATTCTCGAGGAAACTGTTCAGCAAAAGAGATAAAACACTGCAGCACGGTGAAGCTTGTCCCCGCCCGGTTCCCTGACCCACATCGGCTGGTAAAGTTGCACAAAATGAGAACAAAATGCAGCATACAAGCTTTTTTTTGCTTTTCTTTGTTGCAGCAAGTTACCTCTCCTCAAGCGAACGCTTCTCACAGGCGCCGAATGGCCGTTTGAAATGAGTGCGCAGCTAAAACATCAGGCCTTCAATCTGATAATCGGTTTCTCGGCCTGAGGCAACAGGCCGCGGCACCGCTGACGTTATTCGCTCTGCATCCTGTTTTTAATGAATGTGACTTCCGAGATGAAAGCAGTGATTGAAGTTCCATGGGGCTTGAGAGGAAGAGGAACCTCCGTGGTCAATTTTTGATGAAGTGGTGCTTTTTGTTTTTGTTTTGCTGGGTTTTCTTTGAACACGTGCCGCCGGCACCACCAACCTGCCGCGACTCCGCTGCGGCACGTTTCCCGCTTCATTTTAATTGGTCCGGGACTGAGCCGTTCCTCCTCTTTTCCTCCACTCGCAGGGTTTGATGAGTACTTCACCGGCCTCACCCTGGAGAACAACCGCAGGAACGTGTGGTTCGCCGAGTTCTGGGAGGAGAACTTTGACTGCAGGCTCCTCAGTGCCTCCAAGAGAGAGGACACCAGCCGCAAATGCACAGGTACACCGGCTTTGACACGCGTGAAGTGCTGTTACACTAACAGGCGATGCGTGTCTTCACCCTGCCTTGTCAGGTTGGCGTGAACTTGACCTTATGTTTCACATTAGTAGCTGCAGATCGACTGCTTTTAAAATTCAACCCTTCTTGTCTGCTGCAACCAGAAAGTCTAACACCAGCTGTGTGTGCCCAGCGGGCGCAGGACAGGCAGAGTTTATTATCAGAGTAATAATGTGACCATGCGTCTTAGTCATACTCCAGTTCGACCGTCTGCTCCTCTGGCTAACGTCCTGTAACTAAAGCTAAAGTGAATACCGCCCATTCTGCTTCATCACCGGCTTATTAATGGCATTAATAACAGTGTTGTTAACAGTGATGCATTCTCGTATTACCTAAACTCTGCCCGGCAACGCTGTGACAGGCATTGCGCTGCATTCGTCGTGCTCGTCGGATGATGCCTGTGGTGTGGGATGCTGTATTAATTCTTGCGTGCATACGGGATGACGGTAATGGCAGCGTGACACAAATGACTGTTTGCAGAAGGGGTTATGTTCCTTCATAATCTCCTGTTTGCCGTCGCTTGTCATGCGTCAAAGACGAGGAGATGCTCGTCCGCTCAGTGAGCCCCACGACCCCTCGGTAAAATGCCCATAAATGTCTTTTTTTTGTCTTCTCCGTCTCTATATTCTCGTCCTTTTACACAAGCAGCTTCGTATTCATGAAGGCTGAATACTGGGAGACGTTTGCGTTGGACAACTGTCCATGTAGCAGGAAGGTGATGCGTGGGCTGAAATGTATGTTAAGTTCTGAAAAATGGCCCGAAATGTCAGCACAGATTGCTTCTGACCTGCTTCAGTTCATGCAAGTCTCCCACATGTGTCCTGTTACTGCCATCTGCCCCTCCGCGGAGCGCTCCATGGGAGCTAAGAGCAGCTATCGCTGAGGACAAGTCTGTCTTTTATTTCCTCGATGCTGCCTTTTTATGAACTGGGAGCTTGCATATTGAAATGATGATGCTTATGATGATTAGTGTCATAAAAATAATAGCAGTATTTTCGTTGTTACAATATGAAATGCAGCCTTCATCTACCGGGGCGTATAGAATAGCTGATTCTGTTTTTCTTCCAAAAACAGAAACCCAGCTGAGGTTGAACATTACGCATTCAAGCAGAGCAACCAGCAGCGCGAGGCAAAACCTTTACAGCAGCCCAGAGTGAAAGGGCAGTGCACTGGGAAGAGCATATAAAAGAGCAGGAAGCCACTGTCGAAGAGCATGTTACTAAAGTTCATCTTCATCACCTTGCAGAGTGAGGCCCCGTTCCCAGCAGCCAGTAACACGCCGCAGTAATTCAATCCGAGCCGCGCCGCATTCGTCTGCTTGATATTTTCCACTTGGGAATTAAATGTGTCTTCTTCCTTTGCTCTGCCACATTGTTCCCTTTTTAGGCGTTAATTCCTACAAAATCACCGTTGAAGTCGGTGGCAGCAAATGGTAAATGGAGGAATAAAAGCTGAAGCTGGGGATGATAGCGGGTGCTGAGAGGATGTGATGTCTAATGGCTCACGGTGTATTTGCCTGTAAGTTCTCCTCCTTCTCCCCCTTTTTCCCCCCCTCCCTCAGGCAAGGAGCGCATCGGGAGCGAATCCAAGTACGAGCAGGAAGGGAAGGTGCAGTTTGTGATTGACGCGGTGTACGCCATGGCCCACGCTCTTCACAACATGCAGAGGGAGTTGTGTCCCGATCATCCTGGCGTTTGTCCACAAATGGAGTCCGCCGAGGGGAAGACGCTGCTGAAGTACATACGGAACACCAGCTTCAACGGTGAGTGACGCAGTGGAGATCAGATCACAGAATGCGTGGGTAAGAAAAGTCTAATGGTTTTACTTCCTGCAGAGTTTTGGACATTTGTGATACAGTTGAATCAACATTGGTTCATTGGTTCATTGGTTTGATCCGAACCAAAAGTGTGAAAACAAGTCGTGGTTTTGAGACGTAGTTCGGGACAAAACCTTCCGTGGAACAGCGACCACGTGAAACAAAGAAGATACAACGTGTTCGTTAATTAGCTTGGAAGGTGCTGGTGCTAAATATTGGTGGTCAAAGCTCACTGTGACCACACACACGTTTTTGGCCATAACGCAATAATTCAAATGCTAATTATGACGATTTCACACAAATTAGATGATGACTATGATGACACTTTGGACAGACGTGGATGTAAACTCCAACTCGACTTGTAATTCTAGTTTTAATCCTTGATGGAGCCAGACGAGCTGTCTTTCTGCTAATTATTTACACTACAGGGGCCAGAGCGCTTTAGACTTTTTCATCTGACTCTTGGCAAGAAAGCAAATAAGCATATTCCACAATTGCTTTAAAACCTGCAGACACGTAGGAAACTGCCACAAATATGCATATTTGATCAAGCTAAGCGAAGCACTTGAATGTTCATGTTAAACCCAGAAGACAGCTGACAGGCTGCAGGCTGGCATGAACCTTCTCATCGAACAATTCATTTACCGACTGCGTTATCCTCCAAGTATTCACTCAAAGCTGCTGTGTCCACACCGGTCCACAGTGCATTCAAAAAGCAATTTAGAGAACAACTCAACTGTTGACATAGTTGTATTGGGAGTATAACGAGCATTACATTTCATTTAATGGATGCATCAATAATACCGCCTCCTCTGTTTTATGCACCTTGTGTCTTGTTCTGCATTCAGCTTCTTTCAAAGCTCAAACATTGTGATGTTTTGAGTCGATATGATACGTTATGTGTCTGCCAGCACTTGAAACTCTACATTATTCAGTCCTGCACAGAAGGTGATGGGGAAGATACTTAACAATTAATGGCAACCAGCTATTAATGACTCTGAAATGCAGAAGTGAGTGGAGCAATGGCCCCAAATGGGAGATGAGTTTAATACAACAGATGAGTTTAATACAATAGAAGCCTCTTGTCATGACAAATGCGCTGGCGTGTTTATCAGCCAGTCATCATTAGAGGCTCTTCTGAAGTACGTTGTGTCTTTTTAAATTGATCTAGATGAGATTCAGCTGTTAAAGTCAGAAAACAGCGCATGCCTCTTACTAAACTGGCCCACTTTTAGAGGTGGGCCAAATAGAAAAATGTAAAAGAAATTAGGAAACAATTCTGAAAAAGGAGCAAATAGTGTTTTTGTTTGGGACTTGTTTGCAGATTAATAGACTTTTGCTGCACTGGTGAGTATTCCGGCAGCGGGGCGGCGTATGTATATAAACAGCAGTGCCCATGTTTAGCATAATTAAGTGATGTGTTTTTAATGGTTTTGTGGAGGTCTGAGGCGCAGAGGAGTACGATGTACCGGGCTTTACACAAACAGGACTTCGTTTGATCGATGGATTTGTTGACAAGAAGAACATCAGAATCTCTCCAGCATTCTTCATTAACAGATTATGAACATAACAGGCGGCACTATGCTGGAAAACTATGTTGTTGCCGTGCACATTTTCTGTTTTGTTGATCAGTGTTTGCAACACATTGATCCCGATCACTTGTGCACAAAAGACAAAGTCGTGTCAGTGAGCTAACGGCTAAAGAGCTGCCGGCCGTCCTCTAACACTGTCGCTATGGCAGCGGTGCAGAGCTGCAGCAGACGAGAAGCCCACAGACTTTAAGGTGGAACTATGGAAACAGAATATACATATATATATATATATACACATATGACATATATTATATATATATATATATATATATATATATATATATATATATATGTATATATATACACACATATATTATATATATATATATAATATATGTGTGTATATATATACATATATATATATATATATATATATATTGTATATGTGTATATATATATACACATATATTATATATATATATATAATATATGTGTGTATATATATATATAATATATATGTGTATATATATGCAGTTGCATGTGCAGTAGAGACCTTAACTAAGAGCAGATTCATGCATGGGATGGAGAATCTGCTGTCCAATCTCAACAACCATCTGGACATGTGCTGAATTTTACATTTTCAGCTTCTGAAAAATATTCACCTCCATGTGGCACTGACAACGAAGAGCCAAAAATAAGATCACTACCTTCTCCACCTCCTCTGCTTCTTCCTGTCTTGCTTTTATATTCTCAACCCTTCTTCTTCTTCTTCTTCTTCTTCTTCTTCTTCTTCTTCTTCTTCTTCCTCCTTTAAGCAGAGGTTGTTTCTCACTGCCCCTCGCTGCATTTAGAGACGGGAGGCACGCACATTATCCGCTGCATGTGCAACTGCTGATGTATGTTTGAGAGCGAAGGAGTGTCAGCCTCCTTTGTTGATCTCCCCGCTGTGCTGGAGTCACAGAGCTGAACAGTGAGAGGCACCAAAAAACCAGGGGGAGAGAATAATGATGCGAAAGAAACACAGCAGTGGATCCCCGGTCCACCCACACTGCTCGGTGCACTTTTGGCATGTCTTAGTTCACAGCCACATGCCAACGCATGCATCTTTCATGTCAGACAGCGTTCTCGCTGAGAAGCCGACACAGACCGCTCTGCCTCCTTGAAGACATCAGACAATAGACAACAGAAAGGGACCTCTAATGCTGCCTATTTTCTTTTTTTAATCTGCGCAGACAGAGCCAAGTGTCCAATCACTCATGTCACTTTGCTGAATGACTTTTCTGTGTTTGTTTGTGTTGCTGTACGTGGTTTCTTTGCTGGGGCGCAGAGGATGAGTGATGTCCCTGTCATATACCGTGTCGACATCTTTACTCACTGTGTCAACGAGTCGACTGTCTTCTTTGGTGGAGGCCGGCGTGACAGCGCGGTGACTGCCACCCATCGAGTTTTGGGTTTGGTTTGTAGCATTGACGAAATTTTCTTTACTACGACGGGCTTCACAAGCAGTTAATTCCGAACACCCGTCCTGCTTCAGTTAATGTGCCGACACACGGACGCTTGTGAATTACGGCCATTGTTAAAGTGAAATATGTGTGCTGTCACTTTGCATAACGGCAGATAATGAGGGGTTTGTGGCTCTGCAGCAAGGTCTTATGAACTGACATTTATGAAGCAAAAATGGTGTCGCAAAGTCAGAATGGAACATTTGGGTGCTGGTTTTATTGATACTGCCCCGTATTCTGTCACCTGAAATGGGCTTTTTCTTTTTCTTCACATTGCTACCTCTTGTCTCTCTTGTTTTACAAGAGTCTTTGGGCCTGAAACTTTTGTAGAATGCTCGATGACAAATGTCCTTGGAAGAAAAAGCTGGACGGACATGAAATTCCCTTCTGGCTAAAAAAAACAAAGGAAAAAGGTGCAGTGTCCTTCCATCCGAAAGCCACGAGTTCTGTTCCAGATAAAAACCACCACATGTTCCCAAAAGGCTTTTGGACATATGCTTCCGCTCCTTCCTCTATACTTTTTTTTTTATAGCCAGAGCTATTAAAGTCCTTAATTCCCATGCCAAGTGTCATCAGACTCCCCGTCCCATTTCAAGTGCTATCTCCATTCGTGCTTTCGAGCTGCTACATGCAGTGACACAGTGAATTCTTGTAAAACGCAGCACTTGCTCATTGTCTCAGCATTGTGGGAAAGTAGAAGTGACTTCTAAGCATGTATACGAATATGAAAATGAATTCCTCCAGAGGCCATCGTGCAGCCGTGATGATGCATAGGAAGCAGGTGAGGAAGTGTTATGTTGGTCAGCTGTGCTCTGTCACCAGCGTCTGACACCTTTCATCCATTCTCTCTCTCTCTCTCTCTCTCTCTCTCTCTCTCTCTCTCTCTCTCTCTCTCTCTCTCTCTCGCTCTCTCGCTCTCTCTCGCTCTTGCTCTCTCGCTCGCTCTCGCTCTCTCGCTCTCTCTCTCTCTCTCTCGCTCGCTCTCTCGCTCTCTCTCTCTCTCTCTCGCTCGCTCTCTCGCTCTCTCGCTCGCTCTCTCGCTCGCTCTCTCGCTCTCTCGCTCTCTCTCTCGCTCTCTCTATCTCTCTCTCGCTCTCTCTCTCGCTCTCTCGCTCTCTCTCGCTCTCGCTCTCTCTCTCGCTCTCTCGCTCTCTCTATCTCGCTCTCTATCTCGCTCTCTATCTCGCTCTCTATCTCGCTCTCTCTCTCTCTCTCTCTCTCGCTCTGTACAGGCAGCGCCGGCACCTCGGTCATGTTCAACAAGAACGGCGATGCTCCAGGACGCTACGACCTGTTCCAGTTCCAGATGACCAACTCCTCCACCCCAGAGTACAGAGTGGTGGGACAGTGGGTGGAGAACCTGCAGCTCAGGGTACGACGATGCACCGACACCGGGAACACCGACGACGGAACAAAAAAACTTTTTCAAACGCTTGTGTGTGTCAGCAGGATGTCTGCGCTCAGCGACGCGAACGATGTACAAGCACGAAGGCTTTCTGTGTTTTCAAAAGATTGACATCTCCTGTGTGACAAGGGGGGGGGGGGGGGGGGGGGGGGGGGGTTTGCAGATTATTAGCATCTCAAATAGGGAGAGAGCTCAGGTGCAGAAACGTCTACTTTCAGCCTAATTGGTGTATTTTAGGTGCAAAAACAGAATCTAGCGAGAGTAAAGGAAGTGTAACGCTCTGCTCAGAAAATGGATGTTGTAAATTCTTCAGGTGTATTATTTTCCAACAATGAAGAGATAAACATCCTCACACACACATTTCAGTTGATTTGTTACCTACTAATGTGAGCCAAACCCATTCCAAACTCCTACAGTGACTTACTTTATTCTTAAATAAAACACATTTATATTCATCATTCAAACATCTTTTCAAAGATTATTTGCAAATTATGCAGAAATGTGTCAACAGCTGCTTTTAAAACGAATAAAAAACATGCACTTAAACCGACAAACGGTTTAAAGTCTGTGTGTACAACGCGGTACTTTGAGTCAGTCACATTGTGAATGCTGTTAAAAGGGCTTTGACATGTTTCCGCCTGTGAAAGGATGTTAAAGCGTCAGTGAGGGCTCAACATTCAAAAGAAGAAAGTAGAAATAAGAACGACGATTAACAAGTAATCATTTGTTGGAGATCACTCTTCTCCCACTGCACGAGGACGGAAGATGTATGAATGGGAGGAAGGTGTTTGGTTTGTAGCCGTCAATGACGGATCTCACTGTCACAACACAAGACCGGGCTCCGATGATTCATGCGGACAATAAAGAAACGAGTTTTATTCTACTTCAAGGCAAACAAGCTGCCCATGCTTTAGGACGGGATGAGACCCGAGCGGAGCGTTTTCTCTGCAACTCCGATTCCACATAAAAACATGAGATTTACATACAGAGGAGTTAACATTTGCATAATGGCTTTCTGGTTCACCAATTAAACTCAACGGAATGGATCGGATGGCACAGGTGGAACAACGTCTGTTGCCGGACATTTGTGCTGCACTCTTCTTCTTCTTTTTACAAACTAATATGCTGCTTGCTACAACTCAATTCCATCCCATCCCAATGCAACAGCTCTCACTTTGTTCAGTGACACACGCGGAGCAAACATGTCGGCGGTTCATCCTGATGCACTTTTACGTTCATCGACAGCTCGACGTAAAAGCTCTCGTCGTCATTTTAAAATGAACAACCGACGCAAAGCCCAAATGAAAAACGACGGCAGCCGCATGGGTCCAAAGGTGTCGAAAATCTCGCTTCCGGTCTCCATGGCAACAGAGCTGTTGGTCTCATTACTGTTTCCACGCTGTGTGTAATCGGAGAGAGCACCATCCATCGTCCGAACAACAAATGGCTCCTTCATGACCCCAGAGAGATGGCAGATGATAATCTATCCAGAAGCAAGACGTTTCTCATACGGGTACACACACACACACACACAGTAGGTGTGTGTGTGTGTGTGTGCGTGTGTGTGAGTGTCTCTGTAGCTGCAATTATTGGCAGTTGCCACATTTGGAGGAGGCGACGCTGTTGGTATCCTTGGCTGGATTCCTGTTGTATGTGATGATATTTTCACCTGATGGAGTTTCTTTTGCTGCTGACGTTTATGTTGCAGATGAACATGAGTTCTGTGAGTGTTTATGTTACAGTTGTGCGAGTGTACGGGCACACGAGGTGAGACGGCGGTTAGTCCGGGACGATCTCCCCGTGTTTGAGGTTTGCTGAGAACGGATTGAATTCCATTTGGCGCCACAGAAAACCAACAGATGAGCCGGGGAGGAGACATAGTGCATGTTGACATTTTGTGCATAAACACTTTCTTTCCTTTTCTTGCAGAGAATTAGACGACGAGATTGATGCTCCTCTCATGTCTGTCTGCTGCGTATGAGCCAGCTTAGTTTAACAGAAATATGCCTGCCTGCACCTCTAAAGCGCTCTAATTAGCAGGTTATGTCTCGTATGTTTGATCGGTACCAAAAAGTGTAAAAATGACAAGCGGTGGCTTTACGGGGGTTCTGTGTGTCAGACTGTGACATTGCCAGGCAACTAGCACTGGTTTTGTTTTGTTACACGGATTAAACAAACTAGATCGCACACGCTAATGAGTGAGCTTTAGAGGTTGTGGATTGGGTGTCCTCATGCTGCTAGTCGTGCTAAGCTAACCGGCTGCTGACTGTACAGCAGCTTCGTATTTAACGGACAGACATGAGAGCGGGATCAATCTTTTTATCTGAGTCTCAGCAGGAAAACGAGTGCGTTACTTTAAAGGTGCACCGTGGAGTATTAAAGGTCTCTAAAATGCATCGTGTGCATCCTTGAGGCTGAACAAAGGTGATGCATGCCTGTCCATCCTCATAAGACGTAAACAAAACCGACTTCGTATTTAAAATCATGCATGTTCTGGATCCATTACTGCATTCCGAATCCATTTTCTTTTTACTTTTAGTACAAATCTGCAGCTGCCTTTTCAAAGTATTGTTGCATGCAGTACGCGTTCAACTGGGACATACTACTTCATCTCAACGCTGCACCTTGAACTTTGAACCTCTTGCTCATATATCAGGGCCAGAGCAGCCAGAACAGCATACTGCATTGACTACATACGATGTATTTGGACATACAAAGTCTTTTCCTGGCGTACTAGATAGCATTGGAACGCACAGCTTGTCTGCTAGCGTGCAGTCTTCTTCCTCCTTGCCTTCGCTGCTGGCACGCCGCTGTGTTTCTTGGCGCATCACTGCCACCTGTAGATGAGTGTAACGGTGCGACGCTGTTGGCAGGACTGCGTATTACGTCACTCGTGTGCACGTACGTCCTCGTGAGCGTATATGAGACCATGAAAAATGGGGACGCGTTCATGAACGAATGCTCGATGGTTCTCAAAGTCCACAGGGTTCCTTTAAGCAATGACCTCACTTCACATTAAGGGGATTTAATTATAGTGTTCCTCTCCCATGTCGTGTAACGCCACTCTGTCTCTCAAAGCAGCTTTTACATCTGACATATCGAGCAGATTTAGAGTAAAGCAAACACCTGTTTAATCATCATACCACTGGAACGTGTAGCTCTGTTTTTGTTGGTAAGTGATGTATTTTGGCTACTTGGCTCACACCATACGTTGCTGTGAGAATCATGAATCTTCTGGTGCTTCTTTAAAGCCATGGATCAGTACGCTTTCATGATGAATCAAAAGATCAGCTCAGAGTATTATGAAAGCTTTTTTAACACCCCAAAAAAATCAATATGTAAGAGCCCTAAAAATTCCATTTCTTCACGGCTGTTTTAAGGCTGACTCGTGCGCTGAGATTATCGTGCGAGTCTAAACCATGAAGCACCTCGGGGCCTTGCTCTCGATTGGACTTTCAGATAGTTCTTCGGTGCGTCTTTCATTCTGATGACAAGATCATGAATAGGAATAGCTCCGCAAACTCTAAAAGAGGCATTCTGCAGTCCCAACGTCCCATTCCCCGTCCTTATCACCACATATGTCATACCTCACCGGCTTCTGTATTAAAACATAATGTCTTTTGCGTCTCCCGTTCCTTTGTCTTTATCTCACTGAACAAAGGTGGGATCTGTTGCCATGGTGATTTCAATTCGTTTCAAGTGTTAGAAAAGGCAATCCCTCCAAGAAACTGGGAGGAAAGATGAACTGTGTTGGCTTAATTGTTTTTTTCGAATGGGTTCACATCTTTTGTGCTGCTCGCAGAGATTGCATTGTACTTTGTTCTTGCAAAGAACCTCATGAGGAGCATAATGTAGTAATTACCGGCTTAATAAGTTGTGACTCGTGGCCGGTGTTTCTCTTCATCCACATGGTTTTTCATATTCAGCGGTACCTCCGGTTTATCGCTCCGTCGCTAACCCTGTCTCCCTGTGCCGTGTGTCATCTCTCCACCAGCTGGAGGAGCTTCAGTGGCCAGATGGGGAGCAGGAGGTGCCCATCTCGGTGTGCAGTCTGCCCTGCAAAACCGGAGAGAGGAAGAAGAGGGTGAAGGGCATGCCGTGCTGCTGGCACTGCGAGCTGTGCGACGGCTACCAGTACCAGTACGACGAGACTTCCTGCCGACTGTGTGCCTACAACATGAGGCCCGACCCCAACAGAACCGCCTGCCAGCCCATCCCCATCGTCAAGCTGGAGTGGCACTCCGCTTGGGCGATCATCCCCGTCTTCCTGGCCATGCTCGGCATCATCGCCACCATCTTCGTCATGGCGACGTTCTTGCGCCACAACGACACCCCCATCGTGCGGGCGTCGGGCCGAGAGCTGAGCTACGTGCTGCTAACTGGCATCTTCCTGTGTTACATCATCACCTTCCTCATGATCGCCAAGCCCGACGTGGCGGTGTGCGCCTTCAGGAGGATCTTCCTGGGCCTGGGCATGTGCATCAGCTACGCGGCGCTGCTCACCAAGACCAACCGCATCTATCGGATCTTCGAGCAGGGCAAGCAGACGGTCACGGCCCCGCGCTTCATCAGTCCCACCTCCCAGATCGCCATCACCTCCAGTCTGATCTGCGTGCAGCTGCTGGGCGTGCTGGTGTGGTTCGCCGTGGACCCTCCGAACACCCTCGTCGACTACGACGAGCAGAAGACCATGAACCCCGTGCTGGCCCGCGGCGTGCTGAAGTGCGACATCACGGACCTGCAGATAATCTGCTCGCTGGGCTACAGCATCCTGTTGATGGTGACCTGCACCATCTACGCCATCAAGACGAGGGACGTACCGGAAGACTTCAACGAAGCCAAGCCCATCGGCTTCACTATGTACACCACTTGCATCGTCTGGCTGGCCTTCATCCCGATTTTCTTTGGCACGGCCCAGTCGGCAGAGAAGGTGAGTCATTTCTTTCTCTGTAGCTTTCTCTCTCTTTGTCTTGTCTCTCTCCCTCCTCTCACAAATTCCTCTTTCATTCCTTCGGCCCTGTTTTTATCTGGTCCAAACACATGCGCACATGAATATTTGTACAAACGTAAAATGAAAACACAAACGGTCCATAAAGGGAGAGCTCGCACCACACACACACACACACACACACACATTTAGCGACTGTATAAGTTATGGTTAATTTTCTTTTGATTTCACATTCGCACGGCTCTAATTTGCTTGGAAACCCACACTAGGACCACCGCAGACAGAAATAGGCATAGGAAGGCGGAGGAAGGCGGAGGAAGGCGGAGGAAGGCGGAGGAAGGGGTTGATGTTAAGCAGCAGGATCCTGAAACGCCTGAGGAGAGATGGGGGCGCCAGCAGCTCCAGATGCCATTATCTTAACTCTCACTCGCCTTGGGCTCAACACACACTGTCATGCCTTATTCTGGAGAGGGAGACGAGTGGGCCGAGGAGCTGGAGGAAGAGGAGGAGGAGGAGGAGGAGGAGGAGGAAGGAGACGTTGAATAGAAGTTTGATTGAACGCATTCCATCTGTTGACAGCTGTGCTCTATACTCAACAAAGCATTTGACACCGGGTGTTACTGCAGTTGATTGAGAATATGACATTCTGACCCGACTCTCTCGTCATTGCTTATCTGGCGAGAGAGCGCCGGACAGAATACCGATTTGTCTCCCGGACTCGTGAGCTGCGCGTGCGAGGCGCGGCGGCGGAGCGGACGGGGAAGTTTTCCACTGACAGAATATCGATGCCGACGGGAAAGTGTTACTCCGAACCTTTTGAGAGGCACGCCGTTCAATATCCTCCCCGCTACGCTACCGCTTGAGATGGATCAGAAACAGATTTTCCTCATCTCAATTTGCTGCTGATTTCATAGATGAATTACACCCTCAGCAGCGATTAGGAGTTGATTATGTTACTCGCGGCGACTAGCGAGGCAGTAATGTGTTTATCTTTCCCCTTTATGCAGTTAATTCTTTCTTCTCACCGGCTCCTGCCTCACACCACAGCGTCCTGGTGGAATGGCCTTCGTGGGCGCATTTCTGCCAACTCCCTAGCCACTGCAAGTGAGAAGGGCCTTTGCATGTCTCCATAACATCCTTTGCAGGAGCTGCAGTGTAGTTAAGGTGAAGTGAGGCTGTCCCGTACATTATTTCATCTTACTTATTCTTGAGTTTTCAGTATGAACAGGCGTTCTCTCATGTACCTTCATGAACACTTCACTAAACATATTGGTGTCATTGTTGATAGAAATAGAGCATTTGAGTCCCGTTCACACCGGACGGGAAACAATTCATCGCTCTCCATTGACCTTGTGTTGTGTGAAGGTGTTTGTTTGTCACTTTTGTCTGCTAGCAAACAACAGAAACATGTCTAAAAGCAGCAGTGTGGTGGGATTCACTACCAACACGGTAAAGAACCAAGAACTGAATCTTTATAAGCTGCCGATCCAAAACAACTGAGGATACAAGACACGAGGCATCCACAGGAGGAATGCACACTCTGTACGTCTAACGTTACATGTGCAGCAAGCATTCTGTCCACATGTCAGTGTTAGGCTAACTATATCTCTGTAAGTCAAGCTAACGGTATGTAAGTTGTGTTATCGTAGAATGTGGACGAGCCATGCAGTATTTTATGAAAATGCGTTGGCCAGCTACAGTAACTTGTTAACCAGGCGGCAACTTCAGGTTCTAAAAAGTTCGTGCTTCGTGTGTTAAAGCTGCATTCTCTCTAGTGTCCACCAGGGGGCGACTCCTCTGGTTGTATAGAAGTCTATGAGAAAATGACTCTACTTCTCTCTTGATTTATTACCTCAGTAAACATTGTAAACATGAGTTTGTCTCAATCTCTAGTTTCAAGTCTTCTTCAATACAGCATGATGTTCATTTAGTACATTATGGTCCATTTAGAGTCAAACAGACCATAGAGCAGGGGATGCTAAGATTTCTAGCTAGCTAGAGCCATTTTGTTAGTGTTTCAGACGTTGGTTGCATATTGTGGCGCCGATAGTTTTCCCCTCCGGCGGGCGTGGTTTTCATAGTTTCGCTGTCTCTCTAGATGAGATAAATGATGTGTGTGCGTGCATGTTAATGAACCGTTGGAGGCTAGAAGGGATCCGGTGTGATCAGTCAATCAGAATCAGCTTTATTGGCCATGTATGCGTAAGCACACATGGCCAATAAAGCTGATTCTGATTCATAAGAACCTAGACTTGCTGTGTTTTTAACTGCAGAACACTCAGATTTGAGTCATCTCTCTCTCCCCAGGTTGTCCAATATCAAAAGATTTATGACAAACTCCAGGACGATGTGAAACCAGCTGCCAGTGTTCATCCAAAACGATTCAGAGCTGTTGGACCATATGTTGTTTTGCTGCATTGTATTGTAGCAGAAGTTGTGACTTCTTTCTTTAACTCGACACCATTTAGATGCCCTTATTTTCCACACCTGTGACTCCCTCCCCCTCCCCTTTGTTTAGCCCATTAAAACTCAGGTGGAGGGAAGCCATGCGAAAAATGGACACAAAAGATCACAGAGCATCCCTCCACTTTCGCCCGCCTCCTGTGCACCTGCATGTGCTCAGTCGACTGCTCAACGCTCTCAAGTTAATGACTGTGAGAGTCACCAGCATCCAAATTCAGCTGACCTCAGATCTGGAGCTCCACCGACCTTTGAAACAAACTCCAAGCCTGCGAATCGAATGCACCTTCGAGCAGTCAGGTGACAAAGACATGTACAGAACAGCGTTACCAAAATCCCCCCAAAAAATGTTTGTACATGACTGCAAATGTCTTGCTGTCACTGAACACAACGCTCTTCTTCAGTAACATCTTTGACCCAAAAAAAGCACATTTCTTCCAGTTCAGAAGAGTAGGATTATGACATAATGAATCATTCTCCCTGAGGTGGAAACAATCGAGACAGACACGTTCTAGTAAAACACGCACAAGATTCAGTCATGCTTAAAGAGAACTCGCTGGCATTAAAGCGAACATACCTCAGTACGTGTATAGAAACCACTTAGGTTCTTGTAAGACGTCTCCTGGTCCCACGAGCCCTCTTGAAGAGAGACCGCGCTGCCAAGAATCATGAGCAAAAACGAACCACTCGCAGCAGAAACCTTTTCATTCCAGCTTTCAGCAGGTAAAAGAGAAAACTGCAACTTCTAATACTCCCGTCTGTTTCTTCACAAAAACAAACTGCTCGATGGGAGTTTGACTCGACGATCATTGAGATGTGAAGTCCTTTGAAATTTAGATGTGAAGTACTGCCTGCCTTTATGCTTGAAAGTTGAAACCCTTAGCGGCCTGTCGGCAAGAAGCTAAAACTGGTCGAGTGTAAAAGTTGTAGGTTTAAGTTTTGATGTTGAACATCCTTCAAGATGAAGAGGATTTATTTATCGATTTTTCATTCATGAAGTGGGAGACACTCAGAGCCACAAAGTATTAGACGAGTGTACAAAGAGTATTTATGAGTAAGGGTAAATAACTAATTCACAAAGTAATGTGCAAAAATATGATGCCAAAATCAATCAACAGCATCTTATAATGGTTGTTTACAAATACATCATTTGCATAGCAGACTTTAAGTGAACACTTCAAATGAACACACATTATAACAACAGGTAATTTGCAGTGTGAAATTATCATATCAGCCGTTTCCAACCACATGGTTTAACAAAACATGCCACACACAGACTGCATCTATTGTTCAGTGTTGCGCACACAGCAGTGATGTTGGGAACTCAGTGGGCTGTGGCACGCCTCTCCACTGAGAGCAGGACATCTTCCACTTCGCAGGAGGGAGACAATATATTTCTGTAATGTAACTCAGTCTGGAGAAATGAACTGTAACACAGTGAATACATCTCTCAGTTATGGTAGCTCTGCCTTCATTTGAAATAAATGAAGAGTGAAAAATGACTCCATATTAGATTCGGTCTCGCCTCACGAAGATAATGTTGTGCAAAGTTTGATTGGAGTTGCGATGTTTTGATTTATTATCGCCTAAATTCACTGTTGCAGTGAAGCTGCATGTCCCACGCAGCCAGAACAAGTTGAGAGGACGGCAGTGTCTGCTTTGTTTTATAAGCTTAGTCAAGTCAACAAGCGTTTGCAAAATATCTCTTCTCACCTTGATATTACATTTCTTCATTTCTTAAATCAAGAAAGATAACACTCTTTAGCTTTAGTGCTAACATACTTATTCAACCACTATGTCTGTCCGTCCAACCAATCCGTCCGTCCAACTAATCCATCATCAATCTAACGATTCAACCAATCCGTCCGTCCATCTGTCCGTCCATCCAACCAATCCGTCCGTCCATCCATCATCAATCTAACAATTCATCCGTCCATCCAACCAATCCGTCCATCCATCCAACCAATCCATCATCAATCTAACAATTCAACCAACCAATCCGTCCGTCCATCCATCCAACCAATCCGTCCGTCCATCCAACCAATCCGTCCGGCCATCTGTCCGTCCATCCAACCAATCCGTCCGTCCATCTGTCCGTCCGTCCATCTGTCCGTCCATCCAACCAATCCGTCCGTCCATCCAACCAATCCGTCCGGCCATCTGTCCGTCCATCCAACCAATCCGTCCGTCCATCTGTCCGTCCGTCCATCTGTCCGTCCATCCAACCAATCCGTCCGTCCATCTGTCCGTCCATCCAACCAATCCGTCCGTCCATCCATCATCAATCTAACAATTCATCTGTCCATCCAACCAATCCGTCCATCCATCCAACTAATCCATCATCAATCTAACAATTCAACCAACCAACCAATCCGTCCGTCCATCTGTCCGTCCATCCAACCAATCCGTCCGTCCATCTGTCCGTTCATCCAACCAATCTGTCCGTCCATCCATCATCAATCTAACAATTCATCCATCCATCCAACCAATCCATCCGTCCATCCAACCAATCCATCTGTCCATCCATTCTCAATCTAACAATTCATCCATCCATCCAACCAATCCATCCATCCATCCATCATCAATCTAACAATTCATCCATCCAACCAATCATCCGTCCATCCATTGTCAATCTAACAATTCATCCATCCATCCAACCAATCCGTCCGTCCATCTGTCTGTCCGTCTGTCTATACATCTATAGATACCATCATCCATCCAGTCATTGTCGAGGCCTTTCATCACTGATGAATGACACTTGATGAATACAGGCCTTGATTAGAGCAACAAACACACCGCCGTGAAGTCTGGTGTAAACAATGCATTACAACAAATCGTGTCGAGGAAACATCAGTTTTGACTATTAATTAATGACTTGCTCTAACACGTGAAGAGTGACTGCTATGTGTCGCAACCTATTTATTCTAAGATTATTGGGTAATTGAATTCATAATTATGCAACACAGGGTTAAGTTAGGAAAAAGGGTTAAGTTAAGAAAAACTTGACAAACAGAAGTGCTTTCCAATAGTGCATTTTTTGAACTTGCATCAGGAAGAATGTAAACAGATAATATGGCCGACATCCTAATTAAAAATTTTCACTTCAGGTTAGCCTGAATTTCCTGCGACCAGACATTAGCCCGGAGCAGACCGGGTAGTGGAGCAGCTGTAGGTCCTATGAGTTTGCTTAGCTTCCAGGTAGTTGAGAGGAGACCAAGTCCCCTGGATCCATTACTGGAGGGGTTCTCCAATTGTCACTCACTGAATCGAGTCCTTATCGCTGTGTACATTTATAGTACTCAACCATACCCGACTAAATTGCCTTTGCAGTGAGTATATATCCCTGGTGGGCATAATTACGAGGATTACCCTCAACAGCTTTTTTGTTCAAATGGCAGACATGTCGCTCGTTGTGGCTGGATGTTGGCGTTCGGCTTGTCAAAGTGATGTGAAATTCAAAAGCAGGCGTTTGATTTGAGTCTTGATGAGGACGTGAATAAATCATTACCGCGGCTATAAATAGAGAGTTGCCAAGCAGTTGTGAAAAATGACTTCATGTATTTATTTATGTTAAAGCAACAGGATTTAATGATGGATGTTCTGTCGCAAGCTAAACATTTTTGGGTCAAGCTCATCGGGGAGGCACAATGGAGAACCCTGTCTCTGTGATGAGAGGCGACAAGAAAAAAAAAAGGATTTTGGTTTGTGCGCATGTGCAGCTGTTTGAGAGGGAGTGAAAAAAAACGACATACCTTCAATATGTGTGTCTGTGTGCGTGCGTGTGTGTGTGTGTGTGATGAGTATGAGTCAGCACCTAATACGCATTGTGCTCTGAATCAACTCTCCTGCATGGTCAATAAATCAGTTGTGATAGGGTCAGCATTGCAGCGTCCAAGGTTTTCGTGGGATCTCATTAAAAGCTTATTCCACCAAACTCTCCAGTGTTGCTATGGATACCAGACCAGATTACCAACTATACCAAACGTGGAAAAGCACAGCACAGGGGTGGCCATTCTCTCGTGATTGTATTTGACGCCACGTGCGCTCCTCGCGATGCTTTCTGATCGGTCGCCCCAAATATCTGATCACAAACGCTGCAGAGAGAGAGAGAGAGAGAGAGAGCCTTTCCGCCCTCCATCCAGCTTATTATACAGTTATTAATGCATGATTACTGCCTCTGATGCTGCTCCACACAGAGGCAGGAGGGGATGGAGGGAGGAAGAGGCTGTTGAGTGCACTGGCATGTTGATGGTATCGGGCGTCTGAATGATTGGGAGACAAAAGGCATGACAGGCATGCAAATGAGCCCCGTCTTGTACGAGGGAAATCACCATTGGTCGTGCTCTTTGTTTGCCACGAAAAACCTGCATGCAAATGGTGACATTTCTTCCTCTCTGCAGATACACTGTGGCGGCTAATGTGTTTCCAATCGTCTCCTCCACTCCTCCACATCACCAGCAGCTGGCAGCGCACCAGTGACATCTGATGCTTTCAAGTGCAGTAGATTAGTGAGGAGGGCTTTGGTGCTCTGCTCTTGGAACCACGACGTCCCCTCTCGAAGCCATTCTCCTCCAAGAGCCTTCAATGACAAAGAAAGAGAGGCTCTCGCATGCCGAATCACTGCCCTCTCCACCTCATACCCAAAATCACCGGCACTTGATGAAGTCGCGATTAAATTTGTGTTAACCTAAATCTGGGTTATGTAAGCTCGTAATTACCACACATCAATGTCAGAGCTGTTGCGTAACCTCAGAGGAGGCATTTATGGGAACGAACCTGTGTGGGGCTCGCATGAATGGAAACCTGGTGAATGATCTTTATCCACTTAACGCAGTGAGAGCCTTTCACAGGCGGCACTCCACCGCATGCAGAGCTGAAAAGAAGAAAACCAAACGTAGAGCTGCTGGATGCAGAAGCAGTTTTCATGCTCTGCTGCTGGAGGAATTGCTGGTCGGGGGGAGAAGTAGCTAGATGGTCTGATGAATGCTTGAGTGGTTGAGATGAAAGATGTGAGATGAGGGGGGGGGGGGGAAAGGAACGGGGACTGCAACATGTCACGGACGGTTTTGCTTAAATGATTTGTTTTGTTGATGTAGTCTTCATTTTTTGTGGAGGAGTTTCTGTAAACTCAGCAGCTTTTTTTCTGCTGGATGCTCATATTCTGTTGTCAGCCGGTGGGTATTATTAGGTGTTTGCCTCATCACTGGGCTCAGCAGAGGGACTGCTGTGTGATCAGCCACAGATGTTCATCGCCGACTTGTCTCGCATGTTTCCAAATAAGTTTTTTAAAAGGTCTGCCACAGAAAAATGAATTATGTTTGTTGTTGTCTGTATTAAACCCGGCTGTGCTTTTTTCTTTTTCTTTCCCAGCTGTACATTCAGACCACCACGCTGACCATCTCCATGAACCTCAGTGCCTCGGTAGCACTAGGCATGCTCTACATGCCCAAGGTGTACATCATCATCTTCCACCCTGAGATGAACGTGCAGAAGAGGAAGCGCAGCTTCAAGGCCGTGGTCACGGCCGCCACCATGTCGTCGCGCCTGGCGCAGAAGCCCAGCGAGAGGCCCAACGGAGAGGCCAAGACCGAGCTGTGCGAGAACCCCGCCGCGGACCCCATGAGTGAGTACGGCGAGATGAGACCGACTTTGTTTCTTGTTTTCTTTGTCTTGGACAATACGGCTGCAAAGACTCTAATAGATAAGATACAAAGACAAAGGAGACAATACAGAGAAGAAAGACGTGCACGTGCCTCGTGCTTTATAAAGAACATGGAAAGAAATCCTAAAACCATGAAAACCAAAAGCAATGATTGTTATCTTGTTGAGACGTGTCACAAACGTTTGCAGGAAAGAAATCTTAAAGCGGTTTTTGTTTTTACATTAACGTCGCACAAAATTGTATGTAAATATCATTTTTCACGTTGATGGACGCTGTAGAAAGAGCTGGCCGTGGACTGAAGAGGTGCTCAGTTCTTCATGAGATCTCAGCCCCATTGAAGATCTGTTTGAGTCGTTTCCTCTGAAGGTAATAGTTTGTATTCAGAATACACAGGAGTCTGAGCCTCAGAGCCACATACGTATGAACCAAACCACATTTAAATTCACATCAGAGAACGTTTTAAGTGTGAGGAGACATGGAAGGTGTCTGTGTGGTACTCACTCCGCCCTGCATCTGGAACAGGAAGCATGATTGATCCTGTGAGCAAAGATAACACCGGGTATTCGGACGTGAGTGAGGAAGCCTGCGTGCTTCCACACTGAGGTGTTTGTGCTCAACACCAACTCTTGAAAGGGTTTCAGCGAGGAGAAAAAGAAAACACGACTGCAAACATCTGGAATGCAGACCAACGTTGCCATGGAAGCGCTTTGCTCTCTCGCTCTCGCTCTCGAGTTGTCGGGATGAAGACGGAGATGATTGACAGCTCATGTAAATCACACATCACAGGCGTCCTCTCCCGCAACGCCTGTAATCACACGGAGCCATCGTGGCACCCACAGGTGCGCCCGCCCTGTCGGGAGCCAAATGAGCTCATGTGTGTGTGTCTGTTTGTGTGAGTGTGCATCCGTGTGTGACTGAAAGTGTATAAATCAGAGAGCTGATGCAACGTGTATCAGGGGGATGGGGGGGGGGGCATATCCTTCCCTGCACACATGTGGCTCAATGAGCAAATTCCCTCTGCACTGAGGGTGAAACCTTCACATCTGTCGCAGCAGCGCATCCAAAGTCCCCAAGCGGGGCCACGCGGCGTCCTCCCAGAGGTGCACCGCGTGGCCCCGCTCGCCGTGCGTCTCTCACCTTCTGTCTCTCCGACACGAACGTCTTCTCGCCTCGCCTCCCTGCACTCTCTCTCCTCCTCTTGCCCTTCTTTTCCAGCGGCAGGAAGAAGTGACATTTATTCATGGCAAATTGATGCGCATGACCGCCTGAACTGTGCCTCGGCCGTCCCGGGAGACTGGCCGTCAATTCCTGTAACCATCAGAGCGCCAAACACCTCCCTTTCAGGGCCCATCAGCCCAGTACGAGGTCACTCATTGCAGTGATTTACGGGATGAACAGCATTAGCAGCTCTGCAGATTTACATCGGTGCTGATGCGGTGTGATGTCGTCATGATTACGCCTCTTAAAGACCTTGCAAATCAGAGATTGTTGAAATGCTTCACGTTCCAATATAGGTCGACCAAAAACAGGCGCGTGAGGCTGTGAGGAAGCTTTTCAGATCAATTCCAATGAGTGCGGTGGGAAGAGAACAGAACCAGCAGAACGACATGAAGCGAAAGCTGTGGGATGAGATGAATAATTAGCTGTCGATGTCAAAAATCAAGATGAGAGCGTAGTGAGATGTCTCAACCCCAGACAAGTAAACACACACACACACACACACACACACACAGCACCTAGCTAAAAAAAAAAGAAGTTAGTTAACAAGAATCTGCTGTATATTTACTAATTCATCATACCGGCAAAGATAACAAAATGCAGCTGTAAAGAAACGGTGCGACTTTAATTGCATAGCCCATGGGAGCTGGTCGCCATAGCAACATCAAAGCAGTGGAATGAGAATGTACAGCAAAGTCTGTGATTAGCAAAGAAATAAATCAATAAAATGCACACATGGTCCCAGTCTTTAACCCTGAAACAGCCTCTTTACATCCTGACGAGCCACGGACGCCGTCACTCTGAAGGCTTGAAGCTGGTTCTCATAGCGATACGCACACACGCACACACACACACACACACACAGCACCTAGGCACTCAGCCACATTCTGATATGTTTCCATGGCAATCCAGGCTGGGATCACATTGCATCCCTGTGTGTGTGTGTGTGTGTGTGTGTGTGTGGTTTTTTATCGCTAGTTAACATCTGAAAATAGAAACTAAGGCTGCACACGGGGGCCTTGTGAGTTGAAATGATACACCAGGACAGGAGATATCTCAACTGATTGCACACAGCTGGTGGTAGCGAACGCACAGCGCAGCAGGAAGGAGTTTACTGCTAAAGCAGTTGTTTGCCTGCTTCCTCAAGATGCCTGTTTTTGTTGTTTTCTTTAGCTCAAAGTAAACCTGAATCTTTTCTTTCTTTCTGTTTTCTTCCCACTCTGCTCTCAGGTCAAGCAACTAAGAAAACATATGTGAGTTACAACAACCTCAGGATCTGAT